>NW_012105031.1:2485461-2491347 GCF_000951045.1 Mandrillus leucophaeus
AACTTCAGGTTAAGTTCAGATAATAAGTTAATTATACAAATGGGTGGAGTGGCAAATAAAACAGCTTGATTTTGTCTTCTGATTTCATTTTTTTTTTCAACTTTTCTTGCTTTTGAAGGCCCTGCCCACCCTATGTTCAAGGAACACTCTTGTCCATTTAAGTCGATGCTGAAAAATATGTGAATAATTATTTATTTTGGCTTCCCATCATAATGTGGAACTTTGCAAGTCTTGGCTAAATATGCATGAATATTTTAAAAAAGAAAAATCAACATGAGAAACTGAAAAAGATGCAATTTTTTTCCATTCTCATAATTTTCAGGTTTTGTTGTATTTCATATATTATCGCTGGAGGGAGATGGTTGCATTTCCGCTTATTTGAGGTGCATGATTCTTTCATCCTTGAATATGATGAGATTATATTCACTATGTATCTTATACAAAGAAAAATGGGCTGAAAATTGACTATAACCCTTTTTGCATTCTATCTTAGAGCACAGTTAGTTTCTAAGGTAAATTATATTTTGCTTAGAAGATGATTTGTCTGGGTGTTTAAATGGCATGTAATTAGGTCTCCTAACAGGCTTAAAATGGGGAGTATGAAAGTTCTATAGATTGCGGAGTATTGAAATAATAAGGTGAAAATGCTGAAGTGGTTCTTGCAATATGAACTGATATTTGCTTTCCTATGGACAGGTCAGATAGAAAATTTCTTAAGATCAGGAACATGCAAAAAAATGTTATACAACTCCTTGGAACAGTCACTGGTTCCATAATTACTCTCCCTCATTCTTCTAATTGAAGGTACTAAAGCTCCAGTGATACACAAATGCCTAACAGTTCTATTTAACAATATAATTGCAGTTTTTGCCTTGAGATACTTGAAAGGTTAACCTATGTTTTACTAAGATCATTTTGACGTTGTGCAAAGTTTCCACATCTACCTTCTTTGACAAGTGAAATGAGAATAGTTACACAGTTTTTGTTTGTTTGTTAACAGTAAACTATGTATGAGTCAAACACTGCATGGATTCTAGAAGAAAGTCATATAGATCTATGTTAACATCAAAAGAATTAAAATATCACAAGGAAAAAACCCCAAAACCAAGCTACTCTATTGGCATGAAAATGCCTATTCTTCCACTCAAGAAAATACAAATCTTATCAAAGCCCACACACCTCTAATGAGTTTTTAACTCAGGACAAATATATTTACCTAGAAAGATACCCACCAAGAATACTAATGAATATTTGGTGAAATAACTAAATAACTTTAGAATTTAACAAATATCATCACAAAACTATAGCTATATACAATATTATATAATACTAAAGTAACCTCAGACATCTTGGAAAGAAAGAAAGATCCAAGTGAGAAATCAGTCAAAATGGATCATATGTTTGATGTTGAAGGTATGATTAACACTAAAGTCTGTATACCTCCGTGGTAGATATCTACATAATCAAAGGAAACCAAATTTTCTCTGTGTACCCCACTCCTACTCCCAGAAGAAAAAACTGATGTAAACTGAGTAGCGTTCACCAGTTCTCTATGTCTTGTTAACTTTTGTTACCTTCTGTTGGCTTTGGATTTGAATTCTGTGATGGTTACTATTGACTGTCAACTTGATTGGATTGAAGGATCCAAAGTATTGTCCCTAGTTGTATCTGTGAAGGTGTTGCGAAAGGGGATTAATATTTGAGTCACTGGACTGGGAGAGGCAGATCACCCTCAATCTGGGTGGGCACCATCTAATCAGCTGCAAGCATGGCTAGAATAAAAGCAGGCAGAGGAACATGGAAGGGCTAGACTGGCTGAGTCTCCTGGCCTCCATCTTTCTCTCGTGTTGAATGCTTTCTGCCCTCGAACACCGGACTCCAAATTCTTCAGCTTTTGGACTCTTGGACCTACACCAGTCATTTGCCAGGGGCTCTCAGGCCTTCAGCCACAGACTGAAGACTGAGCTGTCAGCTTCCCTGCTTTTGAGGTTTTGGGACACAGACTGCAGATGGTCTATGGTGGGATTTCACCTTGTGATCATGCGAGTCAATTCTCCTTAATAAACTCCCTTTCATATATACACCTATCCTATTTGTCCTGTTCTTCTAAAGAACCCTGACTAATACAGACATGGACTTGGATACTCTCTAAGGCCATGCTTGGGTTTTATTGTTGTTGCTGTTATGTGTTTTTTAAGCTATTATAGTGTCTACCTGTGGTCATACTTTTACATGAAATAGATCTTGTCATATATGAAAAAGATTTTGCTTAGTGTTGATTAATTTCTTCAACTATGCTTTAATAACTTGAAGTGTAGTTATTCCATTTAGTCTACATAATAAACCCTGCCCTATTCCAATGATGCAAGGATAACCAACTTGATCTGATGTCTACGAAAAATTTTGAAAATCTACACTTGACATTTTAGTACCTTAAGCAATTGAAGAAGCTTTCAAGAAATCAAACCTCAGAATGCAGTGCAAATGGCATCTTTTCTTTTGCTGTAGTATCTAAAGCTAGTAGGAAACGTGATAGAGCAGACTATCTAAGCCTAGCTCTTGAGGTAATATGTCATTTTGTTTATGCTTTAACAGAGTTAAGAATTACTTAAGAAAATAAAGGATACTGAAAGAAATGTAAATGTGTTATTTGTCTGAATACTCTACGCTGACTCTATGGTTAAAGAGGTAAACTTTAAGTATATGGTAATCTAAGGTCTATGTATTATTTCAACTCCTATTGTCCAGAAGAGAAAATAGTTTATTTGTACCAGCACTGCTATTGTTATGATATGTGCATATATTTTATTAAGAAATGTTTGTAGACCAGAATATGGAAAGAAAACAAATGATGCATATCTGAAAATAAGTGATGTTAAACCGAAATATACTGAACAAATTTTTGACACATACTTGCTATTGTCTATCAGTTTATAATACAATTGCTGTAATAGTATTTTTTTCCTGGTAGGCTGTGTCTTGCTTATCTGTACTATCTTATACTATCCAAGACCTCTGTAGAAATAGTGACAGTTGATCACAGTTTAATGTAAGATAATGTAATTTTAGACTTACAAATGTTTAGTAAGGAGTTTTAATTAAGAAAAGCTATCATGTACGACCATCATTTCACAAAGGACTAAAACATAGTTAGCAATATATTCTTGTTGTCAGTAAAAGGGAATGTTTCTTATGCATAGTTACAAGCTGTGATGGTGTAGGCAAGTAGACATAAGAAAGTTTGCTTTTCCTCCACAGGCAGAGTATAGCTGATTACAATTGTAAAAAAAAAGAAAAACAAAAAAAAATATCTTCAGCTTTCAGTGCAGAAACTAGGCATCGGGCCCATAATCTTGAAAGAATGCTCAGCACAGGTTAATTTGCCTTACCCTCTCTAGGACAGTGGCCTTTCAAAAGCTTCACAAAAATAGTTAATCTGCTTTGGCAGTGTTGCTCTTAAAGCTTCACAGGACACTCTGCAAAGCAGCAGCTGCACTGCAGATAGCTCTAAAGCTTCATTAAAATCAAGAATATCTTTGAAAAAGGATTGTAATGCTAGACTGGAAAAAACAAAGTCAGATTTTTCCCTTTGTGACTGGTAGAAACCCTGATAACATTGAGAACTCTCACACATCTTTCAAAGGTAAACTTTAAGTATATGGTAATCTAAGGTCTATGTATTATTTCAACTCCTATTGTCCAGAAGAGAAAATAGTTTATTTGTACCAGCACTGCTATTGTTATGATATGTGCATATATTTTATTAAGAAATGTTTGTAGACCAGAATATGGAAAGAAAACAAATGATGCATATCTGAAAATAAGTGATGTTAAACCGAAATATACTGAACAAATTTTTGACACATACTTGCTATTGTCTATCAGTTTATAATACAATTGCTGTAATAGTATTTTTTTCCTGGTAGGCTGTGTCTTGCTTATCTGTACTATCTTATACTATCCAAGACCTCTGTAGAAATAGTGACAGTTGATCACAGTTTAATGTAAGATAATGTAATTTTAGACTTACAAATGTTTAGTAAGGAGTTTTAATTAAGAAAAGCTATCATGTACGACCATCATTTCACAAAGGACTAAAAACCTAGTTAGCAATATATTCTTGTTGTCAGTAAAACGGAATGTTTCTTATGCATAGTTACAAGCTGTGATGGTGTAGGCAAGTAGACATAAGAAAGTTTGCTTTTCCTCCACAGGCAGAGTATAGCTGATTACAATTGTAAAAAAAAAGAAAAACAAAAAAAAATATCTTCAGCTTTCAGTGCAGAAACTAGGCATCGGGCCCATAATCTTGAAAGAATGCTCAGCACAGGTTAATTTGCCTTACCCTCTCTAGGACAGTGGCCTTTCAAAAGCTTCACAAAAATAGTTAATCTGCTTTGGCAGTGTTGCTCTTAAAGCTTCACAGGACACTCTGCAAAGCAGCAGCTGCACTGCAGATAGCTCTAAAGCTTCATTAAAATCAAGAATATCTTTGAAAAAGGATTGTAATGCTAGACTGGAAAAAACAAAGTCAGATTTTTCCCTTTGTGACTGGTAGAAACCCTGATAACACTGAGAACTCTCACACATCTTTCAATAATATCTGTACAAGCTGCACTAGAATCACATCTCAATCCACTGAGTTAGGTAGGTTGCTCAGAAATCAGTGCTTAAATGTAATTGAAGGTCACGCAGATAAATTACGTTAAAACAGTAAATGAAAATCCGTGAAGAGGAGATCTTCTTTTTCTGTCCAGACAGAAGTAATTATGGACACATTCCTTGGGTAATGATTTCATTAGGAATAGCTCATATAATGTTATTCATGTGGATCCTTCAGTATTGCCCACCTGCCAACCGCCTTCCATACTATTGGAAAAAATACTAAAATAAGCCAAACCCTTTTTCTAACAATATAATTCATTTAGGCATTTGTTTATGCTATCCTATGGGTGTGTTTTGAGTTCTTCATATCTTATCTTCAAAAGTGAGTATTTTTTACTTAGCAGAGACACACAGTAGATCAATACTTTATAGATATTGTCCTGATTTTATTTGTGAATTGTAATTTAAGATTGCAAAAGATGTTGATTTATCCTTCTGTCAAAAGACATATATTTTCAACTAGGCTTCTACGTCCATTTGTCCAATTTATTAGACAGGTGCCTTATGACAGCATCAGTGACATTTGATTGATTAGGCTTACTACCTATGATGGAGTATTAAAAAGAGGAAAGTAAAAATGGCTATTTCTATAGCCATACCTAAAAGTGACTCATAATATTTTATATATTGAGCCTGTACGATGTGGGGAAATCAAAGACAAAATCCTTAGACAAGAAAAGCTTTCAACTGAATCTATCATAGGAATCTCAAATGACCTCTGGGTTACGTTATCTGCTGGCAACAAACAGGTAACGGTTTTACTGACTTGAAAAGTAATCAAGGAATAGAAAAGTGGAGGACAGTCCCCAAAAGACATCTGCCAAACTGGGTGAGCCTTCCAAGTCTTTATTTGAGTTGCTCATCTGAAAGCTCATATTTTCCATCTCATAATCAAATCTTCGAAGACTCCGCTGCAGTACAAAATCCTTTATGACACTCCTTTTGAGTCTAGCTCAGTATATACTCTTCCTTCTTATTAACTGATTTATTTCTCCATGGGTTTATTAGGGGTCCCTGTACTCAAGAGGAGATAGTTTAATACCTCTGGAATTATGAACAATGTATTCCAATCTTTCTAATATTTCAGATTGACCAATCAAGTCTGTTCCTGACACCCACATTTGAAAAATAGAAGACTATTTACTGGAACTTTAGTGACTATAATGAGTAACACCACACAAGTTCTTAATTTCTTTCCCCACATGCATACTAGAATAGAAC
>NW_012105031.1:2492197-2494854 GCF_000951045.1 Mandrillus leucophaeus
CATTTTGTAAGCACATATAACATAATACTTCTAACAGACACAACAAAAAAAAATGTGATCTATGAGTAAAGACCACACATATATTTACAGAAGGAAACCATTACTCTAGATTTCAAAGAGTTATCTTTTGACAGGGCTTTACAAGATAATGTTAGTTGGAGATGGCTATAAGATGGGAAAAAGAGGCAGAAATATCAAAGTTCCATCGTTGAAAAAAATACCACACGCACACACAAATACACAGATATAAAAAAAAAGACACAAATACACCTATGTCTGTGACATTATCAGAAAGCAATATTAATACTTTCATGTTTCTGCATTGTATTTGTTCCCTGTTTATACCTAAGAAATTATCACAAATTTTGTGGCTTAAACATTATAAAATTATGTTAAAGTTGTGCAAGTCACAAGTCCTATGAATGTCACTATGCTACAATCAAAAAGTGTCTGCAGGACTGAGTTATTCCTGGACACTATAGCGGAGACCCTATTTCTGTGTTTTTTGCAGTTTCTAGAGTACCCCACATTCCTTGCCATGTTACCCCATTTCTATAACTTCAAAGTCAGCAAGGTTGGGATGGGTCTTTTTCTCAATCTTCCATTTCTCTGGTTCTCTGTCTTCTGCCTCCAGTTTCTATTTATAAGAATTGTTGTGATTATGTCTAGGTCACCTGGATAATCCAAGATAGTCTCTCCATTAAAGAGGCTATCATATAGTACTTTTTGAATTAATAAACTTAATTCCATCTCCAACTTTACTAAGTAACCTAGCATATTCACATTCTCAGCAATTAAAATGTCAACATTTTGGGGACCACTATTCTGCTTATATATTCATGATTAGGGCTTTCTGTGCAAAAACAAACAAACAAACAAACAAACAAAAAAAAACGATGGGTTATAAAGATTCTGAATGTTTTTCCACTGGCCCATTTGCTTTTTACATCCTACTGGTGTTTAACCTGGATTCTTCTGTTATTTTATAAAGAGTATCAAAACATGTCTCTCTGGAGTCAAATATTTCATTTCAGGTAGGGACTTGCCCCTTTCTCTTCCATATATATACACATATGGAAGAAATATATATGGAAATAAATATATATATATTTTTCCAACTAAGTTGTTTGTATTAGGGATGTAAAGTTTTCCTCTCTATCTCATGAGGGCTAGTGTTGGCAACTGGGCAGCATGTAGCCTTTATAAAATTCCAGATTCATAATTTTGGAATTATTCTCTTGCAGACACCTCCCTTTATGATGTCAGTCTAAGGGTTACGCTAAGGGAAATAAATGTGATTATTGTAAGTAACAATACTTCTAATCTCAGCTATATAAACCACATGTACGTTTTTAGGAAAAAAATGAACCAATACAGATATTTAAACATATGAAGTATATCTCAAATGATAAATGTTGGTATTTAGCTGGGGCCTAGAATAAATATAGAATTTTCTTACGGGCCAAAGACAGAAAATGGTGTTAAGATCAAGTGATGAAAAGCTTTCAATACAAGTTTAAGGAGGTAGACTTCATTCAGTAGGATTCAAAGAACTACGGTGGCTCTTTAAACAGAACTGAGGCATAGTCTTTAAATGTATCTAGGAAAAAAATCTATCATCAATCAAGGTACAGGTTGAAGTTAAGATGAACAAGCGATGTATCAATTATTGATTTACTAAACTGAGGGGAAACTGCTGCATGTATGATAAGGAAGAACCAATCAGGGTTAGATTTTGGAAACACAGGAAAAGCTAATTAAAAAGTTGACAGAAAAATAAAATGAGTTAGGTTTGAAGAGGTAAATATTTAAATTTACGTGGCAGATACAGTTGGAAGAAGGGGGATGTTTAAGGCTAGAATTTGAGAGAGAAGTTAAGACTACAGATGAATAAAAGCAGAAACTTTGCACAGTAAAGTAAAAACAAAACCAAATTGATTTTGAATCTTGGTTCTGCTATGTACTATGGTGAGCTGCTTGGGAAAGTCAGTTAACCTTCCCAAAAGTCACCCTACTTAACTGTAAAATTGGAAAATAATAAGCATTCTGCACAGCTATTATAAAGGAAGGATGACATATAAATTAAGTGCATATCTGAATGCCTTGTACATAGTATATGCTCAACAATCATTTTTACTTTTATTATTATTATCATTACAATAATAAAAACCATCATTAGTATTATATTTAATCTCTAATTTGTTAGAGGTGTTAGATTAAAGAAAATTAATAACATAGACCGGGGAGAGCAGGTTTTCTACCAATCAATAAGCTGAATCTGTATGTCCTTCAATTACACTAATGAAGACAGAAGAATCATGATAAAATTATTTTTACATAAAAATGAAATGGGATATATCATACTCAGATATCAAACAGCAAGTAGATTTCTTCTTATAAATATCTATAGTCATAAGTTTATTCCTACAGACTTGTTCCTAAGTTCATAGTACCAACAAAATTGTCTTCTGAAGCATTTTACTGTTATAATATATTCATAATATAAGGACAAAGCAGACAGCAGCATTATACACAATATCATGAGTAGGCCTTGTGCTCATGAAAAAATATACAAAAAATAAATATCAGTAGAGAGCTATATATCATATATGTGATAATACTATGTTTATTCACGAAGGTAAAATATATTGTCCTTT
>NW_012105031.1:2494904-2496912 GCF_000951045.1 Mandrillus leucophaeus
AAATAGAAGACTATTTACTGGAACTTTAGTGACTATAATGAGTAACACCACACAAGTTCTTAATTTCTTTCCCCACATGCATACTAGAATAGAACTTTTCTTGTGAATGAGAAAACAACATCTCATAGGCACTGTTAAAAAAAAAAAAAAAAATCTGTGTAATGTAATGTCAACCACACTTCTCAATGCTAACTACTTGGATCTCAGCTCAATCCTTATTCTCTAAAAGAGGATCAAGGGTACCTGGATTCTAATGTAGAGAATACTCCATGTGAGCAGACATAAACAATGAATTTGTCTGATACTCATTCTTTTTTTTTTTCCCCCCCAACAAATACTTTTTTTAAGGCTTAAAGAGGTTATCAGTTAACAGGAAAGACAAAATGTTCTGCTCCTGTGCAGTTGATACTCTGTTGAGTAGCACTTATATTCATGATGTTGAGGACAAAGGGAAAAACCAGCACTCGTTACCTGCTTGAGATAAGTGTTAGGCTCCAGTAGTTTAAGGTGAAATCTATGGTCCAGTCATCTGGAATTTGGAAGATCCATTACCATCACACTTCACAGAAAAGCAATCAGCCACTAGTTAGTAATTTTTGTTCTTCACATTGGGTAGTTGAACAAACACCTCTGTCTTTTTCAATGCTAACTTATGGAGGACACACCTACAGTAATGTCAGCAAACAAACTAAAATGTAGTAGGACAAATAAAGCATCACTTTTAATGTTTTTCATGTTGGTTAGTATAAAATCTCTAACTACTTTTATTATACATGATAACATATGATGTTTAATATCTCTTCTATATTTGTCATGTTTTATTTGCACAAGAGCTTTAAAATGCACTTTTCTTTCAGTGCGTGTTCCCTAGTACAAAGGCACTTCAAAACGCAATTTTATTTTTAATGTAAAAGGAATGCCACCCATTTTGTAAGCACATATAACATAATACTTCTAACAGACACAACAAAAAAAAATGTGATCTATGAGTAAAGACCACACATATATTTACAGAAGGAAACCATTACTCTAGATTTCAAAGAGTTATCTTTTGACAGGGCTTTACAAGATAATGTTAGTTGGAGATGGCTCTAAGATGGGAAAAAGAGGCAGAAATATCAAAGTTCCATAGTTGAAAAAAATACCACACGCACACACACAAATACATAGATATAAAAAAAAAGACACAAATACACCTATGTCTGTGACATTATCAGAAAGCAATATTAACACTTTCATGTTTCTGCATTGTATTTGTTTCCTGTTTATACCTAAGAAATTATCACAAATTTTGTGGCTTAAACATTATAAAATTATGTTAAAGTTTTGCAAGTCACAAGTCCTATGAATGTCACTATGCTACAATCAAAAAGTGTCTGCAGGACTGAGTTATTCCTGGACACTATAGCGGAGACACTATTTCTGTGCTTTTTGCAGTTTCTAGAGTACCCCACATTCCTTGCCATGTTACCCCATTTCTATAACTTCAAAGTCAGCAAGGTTGGGATGGGTCTTTTTCTCAATCTTCCATTTCTCTGGTTCTCTGTCTTCTGCCTCCAGTTTCTATTTATAAGAATTGTTGTGATTATATCTAGGTCACCTGGATAATCCAAGATAGTCTCTCCATTAAAGAGGCTATCATATAGTACTTTTTGAATTAATAAACTTAATTCCATCTCCAACTTTACTAAGTAACCTAGCATATTCACATTTTCAGCAATTAAAATGTCAACATTTTGGGGACCACTATTCTGCTTATATATTCATGATTAGGGCTTTCTGTGAAAAAAAAAAAAACAAAAACAAAAACAAAAAAACAAACAAACAAAAAAAACGATGGGTTATAAAGATTCTGAATGTTTTTCCACAGGCCCATTTGCTTTTTACATCCTACTGGTGTTTAACCTGGATTCTTCTGTTATTTTATAAAGAGTATCAAAACATGTCTCTCTGGAGTCAAATATTTCATTTCAGGTAGGGACTTGCCCCTTTCTCTTCCATATATATA
>NW_012105031.1:2497747-2551968 GCF_000951045.1 Mandrillus leucophaeus
AATCTTGGTTCTGCTATGTACTATGGTGAGCTGCTTGGGAAAGTCAGTTAACCTTCCCAAAAGTCACCCTACTTAACTGTAAAATTGGAAAATAATAAGCATTCTGCACAGCTATTATAAAGGAAGGATGACATATAAATTAAGTGCATATCTGAATGCCTTGTACATAGTATATGCTCAACAATCATTTTTACTTTTATTATTATTATCATTACAATAATAAAAACCATCATTAGTATTATATTTAATCTCTAATTTGTTAGAGGTGTTAGATTAAAGAAAATTAATAACATAGACCGGGGAGAGCAGGTTTTCTACCAATCAATAAGCTGAATCTGTATGTCCTTCAATTACACTAATGAAGACAGAAGAATCATGATAAAATTATTTTTACATAAAAATGAAATGGGATATATCATACTCAGATATCAAACAGCAAGTAGATTTCTTCTTATAAATATCTATAGTCATAAGTTTATTCCTACAGACTTGTTCCTAAGTTCATAGTACCAACAAAATTGTCTTCTGAAGCATTTTACTGTTATAATATATTCATAATATAAGGACAAAGCAGACAGCAGCATTATACACAATATCATGAGTAGGCCTTGTGCTCATGAAAAAATATACAAAAAATAAATATCAGTAGAGAGCTATATATCATATATGTGATAATACTATGTTTATTCACGAAGATAAAATATATTGTCCTTTAATTTCAATAGAAAATAATCTTCATCTCTTACTAATATAAATAGAAGGCTGTTTTTTGAAAGATCATTAGATAGTAACTATTTTTTGAGAACTTTCTGTGCTAAGAACTGTGCCAATTGTTTAATGTACATTCATTTCATTCCCCTTTGAGTTTGTTACTTTAATCTTCTCAATTTCGAGCTGAATAAAGAGAGAGAGAGAGGCAGAGTAAATTCTCTAAGGTCAAATAGTTAGAAAGTACTAAACTTGATTATTGCCCAGGCAGTTTATCACTACAGAGCTCTGCCTCAACTATGATTGCTAAATTGACCATCAACAACAGTACCGTCTCAAAACCTTTCAGTGCAAACATAAGTAGCAAAGATTTGATTGTCTATTACTACTTTCAGTTCACAATTTTCTACTCAGTATAGCTCTGAATCATTACTAAGTATGAATGTCATCATCATGACTTTCTTAGAGAACACTTTTTCTGATAATCATGATTTCTTCTTCCATTCATCTTGAAAAATCTGACAAGAATCAGACCACAAAGGAAAGAATGTTCATAATATCAAGTGTTCACTGGTAATCAATCATGTTTGAATCTCTTAGCTAGGAAGTAGTTGAAAAGTTTAACATAATAAATAATTTAGCTAAATAATGATAGTAGTAGACATAGTATTAAATTATTGCGAGTCATAGTATAAAGTTCAAATATTTAAACAATTTAGCATTATTTTAACCTATATGCCATCAACGACCTTAGGGAAAAGACATTCAGAAGAGATTATTACTACAGAATGATGAACACTAGCTTAAAGCAGAAGTAGTGAGCACTGAGAACTATATAATTGGCTTTAATATAATTGTATTGAATATACATTATTTACATTGTCAAAACAACTGTCACAAATGATTAATAAATTTTAAATACATGGTATAAATTTCAGACCATTTTATTTTTTTATTTTTTTTATTTTTTTTCCAGACCATTTTATTAAATCCATTAACCTGCAAAGTAGTTTAGTCAGGATCTTTGTTCACCTATGCATACCTTTAATATCAGAGCTACAGTAAAAGTTGTAAACATTGAGACTCATTGGTCTGAAAAAGTCCTCAATAAGTCTAGTGTCTCATTACTATTCATAACCAGTTGTGCATGTTAATCATTCCAGAGAAGAGACAGTTAGATTTTCTCTGGAAAAGCGATTTGAAAGATCTAAATCCAAATTACTTAAACTTAAAAAAAAATTAAATTCCAATTTACCCATGAAATTGAAGCAATAGTTCAGAGCTCAGAATCGAAATACAACCAAGACCTGGAATCAGGAAGAACATTGGAATTAGATTCTCTGAGCATTTCTTCCTGCTTCCTCTCTTCCTTCTTTATATTCTTTTAATCAATTTTTGCTTGGAAATACAATATTATTAGTAATGTTAGTCATATATATATTTCAACGTATTAGTATATGAATAATAGAAAATGTTAATATTAGAATTAGGAAAACATGACAAAATTATGCAAAATATGCATGTCAAATTATTTAGATTATTGCTAAAACTTGCTAGCCTAACTTGAAAAACCTGTCATTGAAAGAATTAAATTACTGAATTAACCACCAAATAGCCATTTACCTTCAGAAAAAAAAAGAACAATTGTTAAAATAGGTGGAACTCTTTATTAATTGTCTTCCTAAAACAGTAAACAGTGGGCTGGGTGCAGTGGCTCACGCCTGTAATCCCAGCACTTTGGCAGGCGGGCGGATCACGAGGTCAGGAAATCGAGACCATTCTGGCTAACATGGTGAAATCCCATCTCTACTAAAAATACAAAAAAAAAAAAAAAAAAAAATTAGCCGGTCGTGGTGGCGGGCGCCTGTAGTCCCAGCTACTCGGGAGGCTGAGGCAGGAGAATGGCGTGAACCCGGAAGGCCGAGCTTGCAGTGAGCCGAGATCCTTCCACTGCACTCCAGCCTGAGCGACAGAGCCAGACTCTGCCTCAAAAACAAACAGCAACATGGCACAAGTATACATATGTAACAAACCTGCACGTTATGCACATGTACCCTAGAACTTAAAGTATAATAATAATAAAAAATAAGTAAAATAAAATAAAATAAAATAAAACAAACAACAAAACAAAACAACAACAAAAAATATCAGTAAACAGTGGAAAGACAATCTATTAAACAAAATATATTTTTTCTTTAAAACATTCA
This sequence comes from Mandrillus leucophaeus, assembly GCF_000951045.1. NCBI lineage: Eukaryota > Metazoa > Chordata > Mammalia > Primates > Cercopithecidae > Mandrillus > Mandrillus leucophaeus. The sequence continues at coordinate 2,500,663 of NW_012105031.1, forward strand.
TTGGAAATCATTGCCAAATTGGATATAGAAAGATGCATCCTCTCTGTAAATGATCAAAATAAAGATAGCTTAGTCAGTTTAATTTTAAAATGTCCATATTTAAATAAATTATAATAATCACAACCTGTATAAGTGAAAGATTAGATAAAATGGAAAATAGTGACATTTTAGAGTATCAGACATTAGAACAATAAAATGGTTAAGAAAACGTAGCATTTCTAGCAGGTCTATCATTTTAATATGTATGCAAAGGCAAGTACAGATATTCTGAGAATAACCATCAACTGCAGTAAAATGATTAAACATAAAACAAATTTTAAGGGCACTTAAAAATATCCCAAAAAACTGCAAAAGCCTTATTTTCCTAAGAGGTAAGAGGATATTGCCAAAATATATAATCAAAAAAAAAAGTGAAGATTTATTCATATGTGAAATATAACTAATATAGGAAAATACTGGGAACACTCAGAGCTATGGCAATAGGCTGATAAACTGAAGGCAAGTGCTCTATTAATATATAGTTATATGCAAGACAGTCCTACACTTTTTTCTCTTTAAATAATAATGTCTTCCTTTTTTGTTTTTGGTATTTCTGTATTATTTTCTCTGACCCTCAAACATTTTTTCCTTTTTAAAAAAAACTCTTAGGTCATGAGTGTTCCTGTGCTTATTCCTTGCCAAAGGATGTGCATTTCTTGTCAATATTTACCTAACTGTGGTTGCAATGAATCTTGAGAAATCTAGCTCTCTCTTAATCTAGATAATTTTTATAATATAAAGTGCTTCCTTTCCTTAGAATATGCATTTTTATTTCTCACCCTTCTTCTGCCAACAAACTGCCCCTCATTCTTGAGTACTCAGTTTAGACTTTGTCCTCCCTAACAGCAATCTCTGAAATGCCCCATACTAGGATACTTACATCTCCTTAGATAACAAAAACTTTTTGCATATTCTCATATCACAGCATTTGTCACAGTTTTATTATTTTCTGTTCATTTGGATATCTTCCACAAGAAATAGTGAATACCTTAAAGATAGAAAGTGTCCTACATTTTTATGGTTGTTTTCTTAGTAACTAGTACTCACATGCCTCTCAATAAATATGATTCATTAAATGATGTTTACAGTCAACCAGTCATAAGAAAATAGCATATGGAAGGCAGGAAAACACAGTAACACCCCTCACACACACAAAGTCAAAGTCAGTAGCAGTTACCATAATAATCGCCATCATTTGAGTGCATGTTATTTGTCAAAGGCTTATAGACACTATATACATAAATATATACTTTTTTTTTTTTTTTTTTTTTGAGACGGAGTCTCGCTTTGTCGCCCAGGCTGGAGTGCAGTGGTGGGATCTCAGCTCACTACAACCTCTGACTCCCAGGTTCAAGGGATTCCTCTGCCTCAGCCTCCCCAGTAGCTGGGACTTCAGGTGCACACCACCACGCCCTGCCAATTTTTTGTATTTCAGTAGAGATGGAGTTTCACCATGTTGGCCAGGACGATCTCGATCTCCTGACCTCATGATCCGCCCACCTTGGCCTCCCAAAGTGCTGGGATTACAGGCATGAGCCACCGCACCCAGCCAACACTATAATTCTTAATCTCCACAAACATTATGCAAAATTGGAATTTTATATCTGAGGAGATTGAGGGTTTAATAGACTAATCTGTTTCTCCAGAATTGTGTAGCTTGTCTGCCTAACTCACCTAATGGCCTATATGTTATACTGCTTCAGCTTCCTGAGTATATCCATTGCTTTCACTTATTTAAAAGTAATTATTGAGCACTCATTCAGGGTATACAATAGAAATTAAAAATGCACATTATCCCATGCCATGCAGGCATGGGAAGGAAAAATAAACAACAACAAAAAAGATGGAGAGAAGGTATGATACTGAAATGGAGGCCAACATTGAAAACACTTATAATGATAATTTTCAATGTGGCTGAAATGAATGCTATATTTTAGAAAATAAGAAATTATATGTAGTAAATTAGCTTCCTAAGGGTATAGAAAATTTAATTTCCCAACTTTTATGATTATGCTTTCATTTGAATCTTATTTTCATTTGAATCTTCTTAATTCATGTATGTGCTAGAAAGTCACATCTTCTTCCATATCCTTGAGAGCCAAGATTTAAATTCAGCATTTTGAAATATGTATCTGTGTGTCTGTGTGTGTGTGTGTTTGTTTCCCTTTAAAAAAACAGGGAACACAATCAAAATCAACAAAAAGGTTATGAAATTGTCTTGAGATGAAACTGATTGATAACTTGCCATTAGACATAAACATAAAACATGTTTATGAGTTTATCTCCTACTAATCTATGTGCTTCTGGAAAGTTTGTCTTTCACTTCTAATTGCCATTTTTTTGGATGTAATAGGCGTTCAGTAAATACTTGCTTAAAAACGAATGCAGAAATACTGATTTTCCAAAAAATTCACAATTTCCAGAAATTGGCATGAAATATAATTTCTCACTGTACTTGCTAATGCTATAAATTTTTATTCTTATTTTTTTATCCAGTAAACATAAGGATCATTGAAGTCTTGTGTTCATGACCCATAAGATGATTAGATGCTCGGAATAGAGCTTGCTTTATTTATTTTCTGTTACTTAGAACTTTTCAATTATCAATTAAAGAACTAACATAAACATGGAAAAATGTATTCTTTATCTTTTTCAGTAGGTGGCCAAGGAGCTAGATCACAAAGAAAGTAAAGAATGAGGTTATGCATTGAAGACTTTCTATAGAAAATAGAAATGCAATCATAAGTAGGAGCATAAATTGAAACAGCAATATTTTAATACAGAAAATGCAGTAGAACAAACTACAGACTTAAACCCAGGAAGCATATGCAAAGTATTACTCACTTCACTTTTCCTTTATAGAGCCTTTGATAAAATTCTAATAGGGAAGAGAAGCTTTTGTTCAACAGATAAAATAGAAGTAGCTATTCAGAAAGAGTACATTCAGAGTGGAAAGAAATGACTCCCCATGGACCTAAAATTTAGAAAGTAAAATAACATACAAGGTTTTTACCTGAGATATTATAGCCTTAGTCCTCTTTGTCCTGAAGACCTTATAAATGTTTGGGCCATTTGCTTTGAACTCTGCAAATTGAGTGGAGTGCTCTCTCTGTGTGAATTCAACCAATAAGTGCTATTTGATTAAAGCCAGAATGTTCTACTAGTACCTAACAAATCTGAAGAGAAAGCCAGTCACCTCCAAATAATTCAGATCTGTGGTCAGATCCTTTACATGAAATAAATAAAAGCCTCACAACTTCTTAAATTCAGTTTTTTTCTGCTAGGCCTGTATGTCCCAAATTATCTTGATATATCTGAACGGCTGTATAAAGAATTCTAATTTATGCACAAATTATTGCTCTGTTAACAATGTCTCACTATGGCTCTATATTTTCATGATCTCAATAGCCCTGGAAATATACTAAGCACTTTTACATCTTCCAAAAAGTCTACTATTTTGACTTGCACTGCACAGGTGTACTATTAAATTATAGGTGCATGTTTAGCTTTTGCCTTCACACATCCAGAGTAGTCAATTTATATGTATTCAAGTATAGCAGACACACTTCTTCAGAGTTCACATTAACCTTATTTAACACAGCTACTTAGGATCAACCTTGATTTAATCCAGTGTAAAATTCACTGCCCACAGTAGATGAAAACAGGCACTTGTTTTGTAACAGAACACACTTGTTTTTCAATACATACCAGATTATCTTTATTTTTGTTTATTCTTAAAATATACTGAGACACATTAAAGAGATTATGAGGAACTTATACGTTGAGTCCATAAAATGTAATAGCTGAGCTTACGGAGGCATAATACTTCGATGAGGTGGTATGTTGATCGGCCAGTGCATGGATAATCATAAGTTAAACACCATAAGCAGTTCTACTAAGCTAGGGTATATCTGGCATGTGAAGGACAACTGACTCCAGAAAATGACAGCTGCCTTAGTCTAGAGCTTAGTTTGGGGCTGATTCAAATTCCTCAATTCTTAAAACGCACACCAAAATTGGATTTCTCTGTTTTTATTTTCATGAGCCACTAAATTTCACCTACTTTAAATTTATTATTTTCCAATAGTTTACAGAGGTAGTAGGCACGATTAAGAGTGGAGAGTGGGTCAGTTGGGAAGTGAAGGAGAAACAGGAGCTAGTAATTTAAAATGTTAATTTTTTGAAGTATCTTGAGGTGAATGAATCCAAACCCATAGGATAGAGAGTTCTAAAAAAGTTAAAATTAATGATATAAATCTTTCTCTGCCTGGGTTAACAATGTCCTTTCTATTAGTCATTTAGGAAAGATCAAAGGCTATGGGAGACTGTAGGCATATAGAAGCTAATGTCTTTTTCTTAGTAGAATATAGCAGGATCATTGTTATTAGAATTTATAACAGCGCAGTTCTAAATAGGCTTCCACAGACAGTTTTGAATTAACACTTTGCATTCTTCACATGACCTACAGAAGCAGGTGACACCATTTCTTCGTACAGCATTTTACAGACATTCTAAAATATGAAAAGTAAGGATTTCATGTTTTGGAAAGGAAATAAAGAAAAATGTATATATTCCAGCCTATATAAAGGGATAACAGAGAAAGAAAATGCTTATCATTAGGTATGCCTAATTTGAAATTAGCATTTTAAAATTTAGTATGATAATTATGAAAGCCAGAATTAGTATCTCTGTGTGTGTGGCCAAGGAAATGCTTTTTTAGTACAGCACTCGTTCTGCTGTGATACAGAGTAGTGTTAGGGTGCAGTCAAATAGTCTTTTAGGAGTAAAAGGAGACTACAAGGAAAAGTCTGAGGCGAAAATTAACATTAGCATTTGACTAGCAAACTATGAGGTTTTTAGATAAAATGGCACGGAGGTACAAACAAAACCACACCCTTGGTCAAAAGAATTGTGTCCATTAAGCATTAGAGCTTATAGGATCACTGAAACACAAGGCAAAAGCAGACAAACAGATGAAATAACATGAATTGCATTCAACACTCTACAAATCGCCTTAGACGTAGATCCATAGCTATGTTCTGGAGGTAACAGGTCCAGAAAAACAACATATTTCTTAGCTAGCAGTCACCAGTGTATATGAATGCTGATAACTTAGATTCCCAGAAAAGTTCCTAAAAAGTATAAACTACTGGCAATGCTGATTTTCTTCTCTCAACATTCTTCATTTTGATGCTTGGAATAATATTATTCCAGCCACAGCTCCAGAAACACAATAGAAAATAAGAAGACCTTAAAAATGGACACCAAATACTAAAACTCTAAACTCAAAAGACAAAAGGAACTAGGTCACTAATAACCGGGTGCATCCCTGGATTCCCTAGCTTTACTGAGAAAGAAAAATAAGCTAGTTTTTCAAATCACTGTGACATTGAGTTTATTTTTTAAACATAGCTATGCCTAACCTAAATGAATGCCTGGCTTTTCTTAATAGTTTAGAAAATACGGCAGAATTTGGATCCATATATCCAAATGACATAGTAGGCAAGATCCTGGTGGCCACCTGCCAGCATTCATTATGTTCCCCACTGTAGCTTAAATGGGCTTCTGCAGCCAGAATCAATCAAGTCCCCCCCCCCCTTTTTCTTTCTATTTATTTATTTATTTGTTTATTTATTTATTTATCTTTTAAGACTGAGTTTCACTCTTGTTGCCCAGGCTGGAGTGCAATGGTGCGATCTTGGCTCACCACAACCTCCACATCTTGGGTTGAAGCAATTCTCCTGCCTCGGCCTCCCAAGTATATGGGATTACAGGCATGTGCCACCACGCCCAGCTAATTGTGGGATTTCTCCATGTTGGTCAGGCTGGTCTTGAACGCCCAACCTCAGGTGATCCACCCGCCTCGGCCTCCCAAAGTGCTGGGATTACAGGTGTGAGCCACCGCACCCGGCCCTCAAATTCAACTTTTTTGGTATTTTAGTTTATCTTACATCTACAAAGTAGACAAAGAATGTCACTTAGAGAATAGACACCTTTTCTCATTTTAGAGATCTTACACGTGTGTGTGTGTGTGTGTGTTTTGCATTTCCATTACTCATCAAATTTCAAATTTTCAATCCCTGCCATTGGACACAGGAGGAAGAGTAATTTATACTAGAAAGATTGCTAACACATGCAAAACTTATTTGGACTCTCATTTTGCTTGCAATATAAAAATACTTTTTTCAATAGTTAATTTCACTAATGGATAGTATCAATAATTTATGAATATTTATAAATTCATAGGAATGAAATTCTGACAAAGCAAAATTTGGAAGAGAGGGACCTATATGATATAAATTCACCATTTGCAAATATACATATATTGAACATTACTAACATATCCCACTACATGGCAGAGAAAATTCAAACTTATAAGAAAAATATGCTTTTTGACCTGCTGAAAATACCATGGTCATCCCAGGCTTTTCACCCTGTTTAGCATATATACAAGAAACAATCATAGAACTATGGTTTCTATTAATTTCTATGTGGACTATCATAGATTCATGCAGTTTGGTTGAAGAGCTTCAAAATGGGCCAGTAATTTCTTATGATACAGATATAAACTAAACAATAATATGCTTTAAAATGTACACTTCTGCACTTATCCAATTTTCACCATTTCCAAGATGAACAAATCAGTACAATTTTTTTTTGTAAAAAATGCAACTAAATTATTTTATTATGTTAATATGGTTGAAAATTCTCTAGGAAGAGTTATTTGAATATGCTTTGAATAAGCTAGAGGTAAACATTTTCAAACATTTTAAATTTAGTTTTAAATGCAAAATATAAATCTTTATTGTTTTCTGTATCCAATCAACAGAATATGCCCAATAACAAAAATCATTGCATTTTGCTCCAAAATTCAGGACAATGTATCAGACTAGTAACTTTAAAAAGGCAGAACAATTTTCGTGTAGAAAAAATATATATCTTCCTTGGAAACCATAAAAGTTTAGATGATCGAGGAATTTAAAATATGGTTCATCTATCATTTTGACTACAGAAAATCTGTTTTAGACCAAAAATGTAGTTAAACACAATTCACAGGAATCAGTAAACCTTAATCTGTTTGGGTGATCCTGTTCCACTGGGAGAAGCTAAGAAATTTATGAGACTACTTTTGAGTTTCAAATGCAAAGGGTAAGCACTAAAAGAATTTAATGTTTGGTTCATAAATGCTAAATATTCTGCAATGAGAAAGACAATATCACACAAAGTAAGGTTTTCCCATAAAATATCTATCCTGCTAAGAAAATAGGAATGTAGGTGTTACCTATCATGAGAATATTTAAATTCAATGATTAAAAAATAGAAAGATTGAAGCTCTTAATTGAAGAAAATCTATCATATTTCTCCCACTTATAATAATGAATTAAAAGGATGCAGAATTTATTTTTCCATGCCAAAACATATCTTTATGAAATGTCTCAAGACGTTATAACCTAATGTATACTCTGCCCCACTTAACATTATTATTTTATTCGGTCTTATTCTGAAATCTTTCCATGACATCCCGCTATACCTCACAACAAAACCTATCCATTGATAAAATTCAAAAGATAAAATACTACCATGATTTTTCTTTCAGAGTGATTATACTGTAACAGATAGTCTCTCTCGCGCGCTCTCTCTCTCTCTCCGTGTGTGTGTGTGTGTGTGTGTGTGTGTGTGTCTGTGTGTATGTGCATGTCTCTCTCACACATGCATGCACACATGGAATTCATAGCTAGGAAAGTTAGAATTGTGTCTGTATACTATTTTCTGTAACATACAGATCTTCTACCAGACACATGGGTGTTTGCTATTTAGGAAAGATGCATTGTCTTTGTCATCCATCAGCAAGCTGGCTTAAAAAAAAAAAAAGTTAAACAAAATCTTCATTTACTAAGCATTTTAACTAAAATGATATATGCAAGCTCTCACCAGAGAACATGTTTTGTTTTAAATCTATTTCACGTTTTACAAATTTCTGGCCTTTTTATAATAAGGTCAATGGCTTGTCAGGCTAGAAAAATCTATAGTAATGTGAGAATCAAAATTGTCTATAATTAATAATACGAAATTCACAAAATGAAGAGCCAAAAGGTTGCCATCTTGTAGATGTAACATGACGTAGAATGTGGGCATAATGACATTGTAAGCCAAGAATTCCTCACTAATGCCACTGTGATTATTGACTAAGTGAAAGTATGGTTTTTGAAAGTGAGAAGATGCTAGAAGTATGTCAGCAGCATCACTTCACATTAAATGATACGATTTGGTTTAATTAAAATTTGACTATCACTAGTATGGAGAATAATCTTGAGGGTTTACTTAAAATTAAGCTCTTTGTTTTTAAAGCTACCACTGAAACACATATATTATGAAAACAGTTCAAACAAAATTTTTGCTATCAAAGTTTCTTGATTATCCTTTTTCAATGCTTGTGTACTTATAGGTGTGTTTATATGTATATTTTGGAGCACATAATTTCTCTCTCTTTAAAAAGGAAGTGGATGACACACCAGCAATCATTAGTTATCCTTCCCAGAAACCTCAACTTATTGTCACTCCTCTGTCATGCCTACGGCACCAAATCTTGTGTATTCCACCAGATATGACTATCTTATATTTGCCTGTAATACACCATCCTCACATACACTGTCTATAGTTTAATGGGGTCAAGTATCTCCCTTTAACATCGTCTAAATAATCACCTTGTCTTCTCTGTTTTATCAGCTGACGCTTTCGCTCTTAGTTTTGCTTTCTAGAACACAAATCTGATCGTACACTTTCTTTCCTGGAATCCCTCAATGACACCTTACTGCTGTCACAACAAAATCCGAATTTCTGAACCTACAAGTCACTTAAACATTCTGTTTTGGCTTACTAATCCAGTTTCATTTCTCTGTCACCATGTCCCCTTCCCTCACCAAATGTTTGAGTTCTCTGTGATGCCTGCTACCAATTTGTCTAAGCCGCACTTCCATATCAGGCTTCTTAAGTCACTATTACCAAGTTATAGTATTTCACTGATTTGTTTATTCTAATACTTTCCCTTAGTGGTTTGATTTAGGGCAGTTTAGCAGTGTTTAATCATCAAAATTGAAAATGGGGTGCTAGTGGCATTAAATAATAGAATTGTAAACATCCTACGATGCATGCACAGCCCCACTACAAAGAATTATACAGTCCAAAATGTCACAGTGCAGAGGTTGATAAACCTTGCTTCAGGAAAGAATGGTATCATCTATGCTGGAATTTTTAGCACCTAGCAGAGGGCTTGTCTCTTAAAAGGTGTTTCATAAATGCATACTGAATGAATGTAAATAAATATATGTTCTTTGTATTACAGAAATTAAATACTACACTGAACTATTTGGTTAAGAATTTTAAAATTAATTGACCTCAGCTCATTGTCTCCTCTATTCCTAAGTGCACAATATTTTCTTTGCTGAGATTACTTGCCACCCTTTATACAGTCATGATACCTCACTAAATTTTTTTTTTATTATACTTTAAGTTCTAGGGTACATGTGCACAACGTGCAGGTTTGTTACATATGTATACATGTGCCATGTTGGTGTGCTGCACCCATTAACTCGCCATTTACATTAGGTATATCTCCTAGTGCTATCCCTCTCACCTACCCCCTCCCCACGACAGGACCTGGTGTGTAATGCTCCCCTTCCTGTGTCCAAGTGATCTCATTTGTTCTACCTCTAAATAGACCACAGATCTGGCCATTTCTCGCTGTTTCCACTGCCACCGTCTCTTAAAAGGTCTTCTAAGTATTTTTCTTTTTTCCTATTTAAATTCTTGCACCCTTTCATCCAGTTTTGCACAGAAACCAGTGATTATTTAAAAAATATATTGATCATGTATACATCTATTTAAAATTTGGCAATTTTTCCCGTTTCATTTTAGATAATAATAACTTTTAATAACTTTAATATATTTGAGACTCCATATATTTGAGTATCTGCTTATTTCTGCCTTACCTAATTCAGCTACCTCTATCCTAGTCTTTCCAAATTCTTCAGGTTTTATGAATAAGAAATCAGAATCCTCAGGGATACTCAGGAATCCCTTAAATCATATATGAGTATCTAATATTTTATACTTTCCAGCCATTATTATAGAAACAAAATATACTTAATACACAGATAATATTATGTTTTGTAGCATTTATACAGAACTATAAACTATGCTAAATATTCAAACACTGGAAAATATCAGGGAACATTACAGGGTAACATTCAAATAATACAACATTAGGATCTCCTAGCAATGTAAATAAGAATGCACAGAATCACTTACAAAATTGCCAAATTAAGGATTTATTTTACTTCCAAACTTGACATGTCATGGAATACCACTTATAAGATTTGTATAAAGTATGTAAATTAACTTCTTTTTATAGATTACATTTACAAGAATATTCTACCATTAGCAGTAGAAGTGGCCAAAAACATACATTATAATGTGACAACAGCTAAAACTAAGCATGATATTTGATTGTGGCATTTCTTTTTAACTGCTACAATACTGATTCCCCAAAATGTAGATCTGAATTCTTCCACTTGCATGTCAGTATTTTCTATTAAGTTATATAAATGTTTCTTAAATTTTTAATTTCCTAACTGATTTTTCTTAGAACTAAAATTAAGAAAAACATTTAAATTTCTCAAGAAATTTCCTAGAAATAATTCATATGTGGGAACATTAAGACACATGGTTATTCTTTCTGCAATTCCTATGCACCAATTTTTTCCCAGAATAGGGAACTTTTTATTTGCTGCTCCTCCTGAATAACGTGCCATGCCTTTCAATCTTTATAGAACTCACTTGACTCATTCTTCAAGTTTCAGGTTTTGGATAGCATGTCCTTTCTTTAAAGAGGGAGAACAGGACTGCATTTCTAAGCCAAATCCCTAGTCATGCAATCGATATCTAGTGAGATAGCTAGGGAGCTAGCATCTGTCTATGCATATGCCTATGCCTCATCAAGATAGAAAGCCATCTATTCACCTACATGTTTACTCGTTCAATACCTGCTCAATAGGTGTCAGTTGCTCAAAATGTTGGCCAGTAAGAATGGTCTCCATTTAAACTTTGATTTTCACAAACAAAAATCTATTCTACTAATATTCTTAACCATTTTAAATTTTAATTGAAATCATATGTGCTCCATGAGGAGTATACACTATGACCATTTGTGTTAACTCTAGATTTGAGCAGAATGCCTGGAACTTGGGATGAAGTGTATAGCTGTTATTTAAATGAATGGATGATAAATAACCATCCTCTTTTGCAATCTGGCTATAATTTAAAAATAGAAAATCAGATAGTGTCATTTTTCTCCCATGGCCCGATAAGAAGATCAGTGTTTAACAGAAATGACTGTAAACAACAGTTCTTCCATTCAGGTTCTGTGAGAAGGTATTAGAAAGGTAGATGAACAGCAGTACATCCCAAACAAATTAATTTCCTATTGAAGCTGTAACAAATTACTAGAAGCTTGTGACTTAAAATAAGACATTTCTCCAATGTCAGGAGAATAGCATCATCAACCACACTAACTTTCCCTCTCTTATCTCTGTTTCTATGGTCACATCTTGATCTCTGGTTCAGACCTCCTCCCTCTCTTTTTTATAGTTTGATGAGAATGAGCCCAACCAAATAATCCAGAATAAAAATCGCCCAATCATAAAGTTCTTAATGTAATCACACCTTCAAAGTCACTCTTTCCATGTAAGGTAACACATTCCCAAATTTAGAAGATTAAGACATAGTCGTCTGTGGGGAACCATTATCCTGTCTACCACACCAAGTAATCCAGGTCTCCCATTTGAATGGAAAGTAATCTCTCATTCATTTAACTGTTCATTTAATAAATACTTGGTTGACTTCAGTAATTTCTTTAGACAAGGTTCCCTCAAGAAGTTGTAAGGAGAAGGGTGACTGAGGAGACAAGTAGGTTAACAGTTACTCTACAGAGTGACAGAGTGACAAATGCTTTCACAGACACATGGAAATGATTTTGGGGATGATGATTACCACTTGGCATACTGATGCTCCCCCATTTTCTTTTCTTCCTCCTTTTTAAACCCCAAGGATTATAATTTACTTTCGTGACGAAACTTCTATTTTATATCAGCCAGGTTAGAAGTGATAATGTAACTATAAGATTTTTCAGAACAGTTAGTTGCAATAATAAAAGGAAAACAATGCTATGCATCATTTGTAAAGAAGACATTTTCAAATTGACCTCATTGAGTGAACTGCTAAACCTAGATTTTAATTTGACTGATGTTTGTGCCTACAAAGGTTTTTCTTGTGAATAAATTAAATTTTAAAAACAATTTCCAGAAAAACTTTGATTATAGCTTTATTTCACTAATATTTCATTTACTTAATTGTCTACATTTGATATAAAATTTTGATTGCTATTAGTGTAAAATTTTCACATTTTGGGTGCTGAATTTATGGCTTTGGTATACTGCTGAATCTGTAATCAATGTGGTATATTTTAATGATATATGAATACAAGAGTTTTTTGTGTAGTAAAGAATTTAACTGGGGCCAAAAGGAGTTCTAGCCTTTGCTCATGGCTCCTGGAAGGTATTTATTTTCCTTGGTGGTCTGGACTAGACAGATATTAACACTGATTTACCATGGGGACTGGTCACATCAGAAAGACCAACGATGTGATTTAAGGTACAGACATTGAGTCATAGGGTACTGGTAAACCTAGAGATTAAATCAACCATGTAGACATTTATCAATTATGCCTTTATAATGAGGCCCCAGTGAAAACTCGGAACCTCACAGGGTACGATGCCATGCATCTGTAGTCTCAACTACTTGAGATGCTAAGATGGAAAGATTTCTTGAGCACCAGAGATTGGGTCCAGCCTGGGCAACATGGAAAGACCTGTCCCTAAGAAGAAATTAACAAATGAATCAATCAATCAGTCAATCAATCAATCAATCTCTGAACCTCAAACCTGTGGGAGCTTGACAATACCTCGTGCATACTGTCATACATTGAAACTGGGAAAGTAACACGTTCATAACTCCACAGGGAGAGGACAATGGAATGTCCACATTTAGTACTTTCTCAGATTTCACCCTATGTACTTTTCCTGATTTTAATTTATAAAATTTTTCTTTAATTAAGCATATATATGGGTATAGTAGCTGTCAGTGAATTCTTTGTATTATTTTGTCTAATTATCCAACCTAGGATAGTCAGTTTGATAGTCAGTGGAGAACTAACAGAATACTGGGCTAAACTCTTTTCACCTCCTGATATATATGTGGGCGTGACATACAAGCTTATTTTGGGTTTATTATTAGAACACTAAAAGGCTTTCATTAGAGAGAGAAAAAAAAAGACTCACTTCAGGCTATAAAGGATTACATTTGAAAAAGGCAGTGACACCGGTGTCAAATTGTTCATCATTTCCACTATGTAAGTGGAATCTAAACTGTAAATCTCCCTCATCCTACTATTCAGATTCTTTTCAAAGCAAGCAAACATCTTCAACAAATATAAAGTAATCAATGGTGGTTATTCAGCCTTTCTAAAATGTTGTCCTTCAAAGGTCTGTGTGACATTTTATTTAAAGCACTAATGTTCTCTGTAATTAGAGCAACTGCATAATTATTGTCCAAAACAGAATACTTTTGATATTGAAAGGGGATATTTTTTAATAATTTGTACTGGAAAAGCATGTATGAAGCAGGACTATCTCAACAAATTGTGATATATGTCTCTAGCTGTGGAGGCAGATTTGCCCAGGAAAACAGTTTTAGACAAAATGAAAACAAAACAAGACTGAGGTATATTATGAGTAAGTTCTATAAATCATATTTAACAGTGAACTTTAAAATGTGAGAGTGTGTTACATATGGATTCTTTCATTAACTACCTTCGTTTCTGAATAATTCAGATTGCCTTTTGAAATTATGAATTTCTCAAAGAATCACATTTTGCCCATGTAACAAGAATGTAATACCATATGACAATTTTAAGTGGGGAAGTCAATGGCATTGATTTTTTTTTTTTTTTTTTTTTTTTTAAATCCAGGCTTTATCACTGCCTTGGTTGAAAACATGTGACTTGTTTTCCCAGTTGTGTTTTTCCTGTTCTCAAAAACAACTAGTTGGTGTGTTGAGCACAGCAGTTACAAAGAAAAATAATCTGCAGTTTTCTCAGGGAATTTGCAATCTAGAGAAAGATACAAGGAAGCAAACAAATCATTATAATTTAATGTGGCAAAAGTTATACATCTATACAATATTAAAGGAGCAGAAAGAAAGACATGCCTAAACTCGGGTACAGTAGTCAGGGAAAGTGTCACCAAACACTTGAAATGTATTTGTTCAGTATGTAGGAAGAGATAACAAATATTTCAAGGATAAGAAAATATGTGAAACCTTAAAAGTCGGGGTGGGGAGGTGGCTGAACTTGCTCAGAGAATAGTGAGCAGCTACATTTGACTCAAGCACAGATAACATGGTGGTTTGACAGGGACAAGCAGGAATAAGAGGAAAGGAGGGCTGTAAGAAAGAGACTGGGGTCCGTTTATGAGGGCATTAAGGCTCAGAGGAACCATTGAAGACTTTAAAGTCAGGAGATATTAATCAAGTAGGTTATTGATGAAATAACTCTAACATAATTTCAGAAGAGATTAGAGATATCAGGAGCCAGGAACCCCATGGTGCAGATCATATAAGAAAACAGAATGAATATGTAATTTAGGAAAATAGAAGACCAGGTGTTTTGTTGTTGTTGTTGCTGTTGTTTCCTAAGTCTTGCTCTGTCGCCAAGCTAGAGTCCAGTGGCACTATCTCAGCTCACTGAAATCCCCGCCTCCAGGGTTCAGCCTCCTAAGTAGCTGGGACTACAGACGTAAGCCACCATGCCTAGCTAAGTTCTGTATTTTTAGTAGAGATGGGGTTTCACCATGTTGGCTAGGATGGTCTCAATCCCCTTGGGAGGCCGAGGTGATCCGCCCACCTTGGCCTCCCAAAGTGCTGGAATTACAGGTATGAGCCACCATGCCCAGACAAGACCCAGTTTTTATAATAGTCAATAATATTCTGAAGATAGTCAATAATATTCTGAAGACTTCCATTGGGCATATTATGTACAAGGGGGCTACATGCAAACTTTATCAGCCACAAAGTAGGCACTGTAGAATTTATACATTTCTTATGTTTCTGACAGATGGCAGTAAATGTTTCAGTTCCCCCCAAATTCATATGTTGAAGGTGTATCTTTCAATGTTTCTGTATTTGGAGATAAGGACTTTATAGCAGTATTTAGGGTTAGATGAGATCATGAGCTTATGGTCTTCATGATGAAAGTAGAACTCTTATTTAAATAGACACCAGATAACGTGGTCACTCTCTTTCTCTTCTCCCTTCACATAGGTATATGTGGGCATACAGTGAGATGGCAGCAGCCTATACGCCAGAAACAGAGGCATAACCAGAAACTGACCATGTTGGTACCCTAATCTCAGACTCCCAGACTTCTGAAGAACTTCAAAAAAAAAAAAACAAAAGTCTGTTGTTTAAGCCACCTAGTCTATGGTATTTTGTTATGGCAATGTGAGCTGACTAATACACTACCCTTAAAATACAAACGAATAAACACAGTCTTAAGTTAATATGACTCATGCTAGGGGACCAACAGACATAGCATACTGTAACAGCAGAGCAGAGAAAAGCTTAGCTGACTTTGGGAATAAAGAGAAAACATGTGTTTTGTAGGATATTGTGCCTAAGCTATATCTTAAATGGTGAGTAAGAATTCACCAGGAGCAAAATATCAGGAATTTCTTATCAGAAGAAATAGTGTAAGCAAAAGCATCACTATTCACAGCAAACCCAAACTGGCTGATATCTGTGATAGGCAAAATTCTAAGATGGCCTCTAATGTGGTTTGACTAGGTCCCCACTCAAATCTCAACTTGAATTGTACCTCCCATAATTCCAACATGTTGTGGAAAGAACCCGATGGGAGATAATTAAATCATGTGGGTGGTTTCCCCCATACTGCTCTCATGGTAGTGGATAAGTCTCACGAAATCTGATGTTTTCATAAGGGGAAACCCCTTTTGCTTTCCTCTAATTCTCTCTTGTCTGCTGCCATGTAAGACATGCTTCCGCCATGATTGTGAGGCCTCCCCAGCCACGTGGAACTATAAGTCCATTAAATCTCTTTTTATTTATCAATTACTCAGTCACGGGTATGTCTTTATCTGCAGTATGACAATGGACTAATGCAACCTCTGTTTTGTTAATTTTAAAAGAAAGAACTGTGATCATCATAGGATATTATTTCTATAAGTAGGTTATTAATCACTTGACTTTGAGTTAAATATAATGGTACTATCTGAGTATACCCAACCTAACCAGGGAATCCCTTGGGAAAAATGTGGGCCCTGCCTAAAGGAAGAATGACTGATGTTCAAGAGGACCTATTGGGATAGTCACATGGCAGGAAACTAAGAGGGACCCTGGAGGAGCTGAGAGCAGACCCTGGCCAACAGCCAACAACAAAATGGAAACTGCAACTACAAGAAATTAAGTACTGTCTACAATGTAAGCTTGAAATAGGATCCAGAGATCCAGAGAGGAATCCAGCCAACACCTTGATGCCAGCCTTGTGTTAATCTGGGCAGAGGAGGCAGTTCACCCCTGCCCAAACTCCTGACCCGCAGAGATAGTGTTTGTTGTTTTAGGCAAATAACTTGATGTTCATTTGGTAGACAACAATAGAAACTGAATACATTATTAGGGATCGTAAAATATATAACTAAGAGAGGCAAGATATGAGTGAGAAAGGTCGAATTTTCATGAATCTTCTGATTTGTTTTTAAGGAACTTGGAATTTTTATGTGAGGGATGGGAATCCTAGAGTGACTGTAAGGAGGGGCATGACAGGTCAGATTTCAGGGTTTCATGTGTGTAAGATTGTCCCGATTGCATTTTATAGGATAGATACAATGTTGCTATTGATCAGATAAGAGGCTACTTGGATCATCTGGGAGATAGCAGTGGAGAGTCTGAGCTACAGTAATCATAGTAGGAATGGAGTAAAACTGAGTGCATTAAATAAAATTAGGAGATAAATGCACTGGTGTGGGGATTACTTGCATGTGGAAGGTGACAGAAAATAAATGTCTGAATGACTCCCAGATTTCTATGTGCCAAATGATGGGCTACAACTTTCAATGGAAATGCAGGAGAAGGTAAAGATTTGAATTGATGATGAGAGAAAACAAATTAAATTTTGGAAATGCAGTGTTTGGAGGATCTATAGAACAAAATATGAAGAAAAATGATATCCCAAATATTAGAGTACAATGTTATGTGAAATGTAATTCACAGTCTCCATCTTAAGAAAGGCAGCATTTCTGAAAAAAATTTTCAAGCAATTTCAAAAGAAATTTTTAAGCTTTTAATAATATTCAGACTGATTCTGGGAAAGTAATCCCCCTCTCACTCTGCTGTCAGTCAATAGTTTAATAATGTAAGATTTGTGGGATATTTTTTGAGTTTTGTATGAGTATTTTATAATGTTTTTTCCAGAGATATCTCTAGTAATCATAAGTTTGAACTGGTCTGTTTCAGGAATCTACCCTTGTATTAAGATTGAAATGATACTTGAATGTGTGGTCTTATCTAAATGTTCTGAAAATTTTACTTAACAGACAATATAAATAAATATTTCTGGTAAGAAGTTGGTATTTTCCATCTCTATACCTGATATCAGTATCAGACTATGCAATAAAGAACGTGGAGCCCAGGAAAGAGACAGAAATGTGGCAATCAAAAAGCTAAACAGCAGAAGAACATCAAACAGTCTTGCTCTATGAAAATATGGATCAAACTGTAATGGTTACACTTTGGAACAGTTATAATGGTAAATTATAACAACCTATATTAAATATATATTTTTATGTAAAATTATAATAAATCATAATAATCTAACAAATTGCTCTTCCAGTAAAGGCTGGGTAATTCTAAGACATCTTGAGTAATCTTAAACAAATTTCAATAAAATATAGTTGAATCATAAAATAAATTTTAATAATGCCTGCAAAACTGTCTTTGCTAATAACATTTATAATAAAGCTTAAAAACTGGAATTGGACTACCAAACTAGCTAAGTCTAAAGATACAATTTGAAGGAGAGGAAGGAACAAGTTACTGAGTGACAAAGAGACTATCCAGAGAATTAATTTGCCTCAGTATAGGATTTCCAAAAAGGAATTAACTGAAGACTCTATGGACTGATAGGAATCAAATTTGGCCTGGAATCAGTTGACTGGTAGCTCCTCCCTAAAATCAAAGATGACATGGGAGGACAGGCTGTTTATATCCCTAAAATCAAATATGCCTTGTGAAACATTAAGACATTAAAAGATACTAACTACAACATTATTTCTGATTGAGTTATCATGTTTAGTAAATATAATTTATAAAAAGTTCTCAAATCATACTCCTGCCTGACTCCTGAACATGAACTGGGCCCACACCACAAGAGAAACTGAGACTGCTCCCTGGCAGAAATGACTACTGTTAATGAGGTTTTGGAAATTGTGTAAAAGAGGCATTGTGTTCAGTCATCCATCCATTCTGTTACATGCACATTCATATAGGCACTGATTTGACCACATCCTATGCCTTTAATCTGCTGGGTGCTAAGCCTGCAATTCTGAACAAACTAGACAGAATCCCAGCTGTCATCAAGCTTACATTTCTTCATGGAAGATAGGTGTTAAACAAATATTATAATATTAATTATAATGTTATATGTTATAATTATAATTATAATGTTATATACATTTAATCACAATATAATTATATTTTAGTTTTATAATGTTATAATATTCATTTAATATAGCAATTATATTAAAATATATTAATACTTTAATATATTTTATAACAATAATTTTAATATAATATATACTATAAAAGTATATAATTAATATAATATGATATAATATAAAATATAACATTACATTATAATAGTTATATTAAATGAATATTATGACATTATAAAACTAAAATGTATATTAAAATATAAATGCTGCAAAGAGTACGATGAGAGAGCTAGTTTATGTATACACACACACACACACACACACACACACACATATATAACATATATCCTGTCAAAGTTTGAGAGATAAGAAAAAATATATTTAAGAAATTCAGGTGGACCTGTAAGAAATAGAAGGAAGGTAACTGGAAAAAGAAAAATAATGGCTTTCCAAAGAAATAACACAAACCTTCCCCTGAGGCATGAAGAATCATGGTCAGTGTATCTTGCGACATCTAGACACAAAAACAGCTTCTCCTTAGAAACTTAGAAGGGTAAGATGAGAAAAGATCAGATTGAATGAATGGAAATTTTTATCTGTTGTTACTTTGTCCCACTATATTAGTCTGTTCTCATACTTTTATAAAGACCTGTCTGAGACTGGGCAATTTATAAATGAAAGAGGTTTAACTGAATCACAGTTCTGCAGGGCTGAGGAGGCCTCAGGAATCTGTCATGGCAGAAGGGGAAGAAGGCAAGTCTTTCTTCACATGGTGGCAGCAAGAAGTGCTGAGCAAAGGGGAAAGAGCCCCTTAGAAAACAATC
Organism: Mandrillus leucophaeus; assembly: GCF_000951045.1. NCBI lineage: Eukaryota > Metazoa > Chordata > Mammalia > Primates > Cercopithecidae > Mandrillus > Mandrillus leucophaeus. Next base: position 2,520,362 of record NW_012105031.1, read on the forward strand.
AGATTTCCCGAGAACTCACTCGCACAAAAACAGCATGAGGGTAACTGCCCCCATGATTGAATTACCTCCCACTGGGTCCCTCCCATGACATGTGGGAATTATGGAAACTACAATTCAAAATGAGATTTGGGTGGGGACACAGCCAAATTATATCATTCTACCTTTGGCCCCTCCCAAATCTCATATTCTCACATTTCAAAACACAATCATCTTTCAATAGCCCCCCAAAGTTTTAACTTGTTCCATCATTAACTCAGAAGTCCTAAGCCAAAGTCTCATCTGAGACAAGGCAAGTTCTTTCTACCTGTGAGCCTGTAAAATCAGAAGCAAGTTAGTTACTTCCTAGATACAATGGGGGGTACAGGCACCGGGTAAATACACCCATTCAAAATGCAAGCAATTGACCAAAACAAAGGGGCTACAGTCCTCGTGGAAGTCCAAAATCTAATAGGGCAGTCATTAAACACTAAATTTCCAAAATGATTTCATTTGACTCCATGTCTCACATACAGGTCACACTGATGCAAGAGGTAGGCTCCAACAGCCTTGGGCAGCTCCATCCCTGTGGCTTTGCAGAGTATAGCCCTCCTCCCAGATACTTTCATGGGCTGGCATTGAGTGTATGTGGCTTTTCTGGGTACACAGTGAAAGCAGTCAGTGGATCTATCATTCTGGCACCTGGAGGATAGTGGCCCTCTTCTCACAGCTCCACTAGGTAGTGCCCCAGTGTGGACTCTGTGTTGAGGCTCCAACCTCACATTTCTCTTCTGCATTACCCTAGCAGAGGTTCTCTGTGAGCGTTCCACCCATGTAGCAAACTTCTGCCTGGACATGCAGGCATTTTCATACATCCTCTGAAATCTAGGCAGAGGTTCCTCAACCTCAATTATTTACTTCTGTGAACCCACAGGCCCAGCATCATGTGAAAGCTGTCAAGGCTTGGGGCTTGGGCCTTGCACCCTCTGAAGCAATGGCTCTACCTGTACCTTGACCCCTTGTAGCCACAGCTAGAGCTGAAGCAGCTGTGATGCAGGACACCATGTCCTGAGGCTGCACAAAGAAGAGGGGGCCCTGGGCCTGGCCCACAAAACCATTTTTCCCTCCTAGGCCTCCAGGCCTGTGATGGGAGGTGCTGCTGCAAAGGTCTCTGACATACCCTGCAGACATTTTCCCCATTGTCTTAGTGTTTAACATTCAGCTCCTCGTTACTTATGCAAATTTCTGCAGCTGGCTTGAATTTCGTTCCAGAAAATGGGTTTTTCTTTTCTATAACATCATCAGGCTACAAATGTTTCAAACTTTTATGCTGTGACCCCTCTTGAATGCTTTGCCACTTAGAAATTTCTTCCATCAAAGACCCGAAATCAACTCTCTGTAGTTCAAAGTTCCACAAATATCTAAGGCTGGGGCAAAATGCCAGCAGTCTCTTTGCATAGCAAGAGTGACCTCTACTCAAGTTCCCAAGTTCCTCATCAACATCTAATATCACATCAGCCTGGGCTTCATTCCCCATATCACCAGCAGCATTTTGATCAAAGCCATTCAACAATCTCTAGGAAGTTCCAAACTTCTCCACATTTTCCTGTCTTCTGAGGCCTCCATGTCTCTGGGACATTCCAAGCATTCCCACATTTTCCCATCTTCTTCTAAGCCCTCCAAACTGTTCCAACCTCTGCCTGTTATCCAGTTCCAAAGTTGCTTCTACATTTTAGGGTATGTTTAGAGAAACACCCCACTACCTGGTACCGATTTACTGTATTTGTCCATTCTTACACTGCTAATAAAGACATACCTGAGACTGGGTGACTAATAAGTGAAAGGGGTTTTAATGCACAGTTCTGCATAACTGGGGAGGCTTCAGGAAACTTACGATAGTGGTGGAAGGGGAAGTAAACATGTCCTTCTTCACATGGTGGCAGCATGAAGAAGTGCCAAGCAAAGGGGGAAAGACCCCTTATAAAACCATCAAATCTCATGAGAAATGACTCACTATCACAGGAACGTCATGAGGGTCACTGCTCCCACAGTTAAATTACCTCCCGCTGGGTCCCTCCTGTGGCAGGCCAGGTCTCACTATTGCAGGCCTCCATAACAACTGTTTCAGTACTGACTGAGTGGTTAAGTTAAATATTAAAAGTCCGTGCCCTTATACAAAGGCTGTGATGTAACAAAAGCCCATCAAGAGTTTTGCCTAGTACTTTCCTGGGCCTTAAAGCATGACAAAATAATGAAGGAAATCTTAACAGGACTCATTTAGGATTAAACAAATTTTATTTTAGGTCTGAAGAGACCCCCCAGGCTTCCACAAACAAGTTTATTGGGAGTCTGAAGGAACTCCCCAAACCTCTATGATTTATCAGGAGACAAGATAAGGGTAATCACCCCAGCACCTGGACTTATTTAGATTAAGTAAATTTGCTGGGGCTCCAGAGGAAGGTCTTCAGTTCTCAAACCTTAGTTATTGATTAAAATAAGTTAATCACTTTTGTTTTTAGATGAATGTACACTTCACATGTAGACATAAAGCTTAGAAGGTTTATAAGCTCTGGAAAACTTAGTAATTTTGACTTGGTTTGGCATTAATTTTCAGGCCTTCTCCCTGTAACTGGTTACAGCAAATAAAAACTCTCTTCCTCCCTAGTTCATCTGAATCTCATTATTAGGCTGTGAGAAATATCAACCCAGTCCTCAGTTTGGTCCGGGAATACTTCCACAATACGTGAGGATTATAGGAACTACAATTCAAAATGAGATTTTGGTGGGGCACAGCTACACCATATCACGCAGGTAAGTATTCTCATTTAATATCTGTAATATTAATAAAGAAGAGATATACATCTGAGGTAAGTCTTTAACATACTGAGATTAAATATCTTTTGTTGTTATTATAATGGGGACTCCAACATCATATTTCAGTGTGAATAGGTATTATCTAGAGTTGTGATAGATTTACTGATAATATATTATTCTCATGATAAAAGCAGCTTTTATCAACTATGAGATAACAGTTGAAACATTTTCAAATAAATCTACTTAACATTCAAAATTTCATTTTAAAACCAGAATTAATATAATTAAGCTTTAAATTAAAGGAGGTAATCAGGTTTTACAATTCAAATAATTATTTGAATTTAAAAAGTAGTCTTCAAAATCATACAAAAATCTTTCATAAATCAACATGTGAAAAAATTTAGAATATCAAAAAAGTATTCACATTAATATTAAATTTAAAATCTCTGAGTATATAATGACATCTTGACAAAAAGACAATGTGTTTTCTAAAATAAAATCAGGCACAATAATTTGCATACACTTAAAAAAATAGTATGTTCTTGTGATTTTTAATAGGTAGAGTATTTATGTACTTTTTGTGACTAGCTTACTAGGAAAATTTAAGTCCAGGACAAGTTTTACAACAACTATGAACCTACTGACCAGAATATGTGACATAATGGTCAGATCTAAATTTCAGTGTAATGCTTCATAGTGTTAAATGTATTATGCTTTTAAAACAATGTTTAAACTAATAATTAATAGTCACTAATTGTTAATAAAAAGGAACCTGAGTAAATATACAGTTGCACTCTTGCAAATAATCTGATTTACTAAATATTTTAAACTCATTCTGGAGTTGGTCACTGAAGATTCCTTGGCTTCATTTATTTCTAGTATTATACTCCTCAGCCTGCCAGAATGAACCAGAGTCTTTGACCATCTCAGTGAAGAAACTGGAGAAGTACAAACAAGGAAAGGAAGATACTGCAAGAAAGATTCTAAATAGTTTTCATCCCCGTAACATTTTCACAATAGTTGAATTAATATATGAATGCATACACACATGCATGAGCACACTTTTGTAAGCAGTTTCTTTAAGAATAAATAATTCAATTAGATAAAGCATTTGTTAACCTAATCAAGAAAAATAAAGAAAGTCTAAGCAAGAAGGAAACTATTATAGAAACAGAAGATATTTGTAAAATATTTAAGAAATCAATTTAACAAGTCTATAGAAATAAATTTGAAAACCTAGATAAATGCATAATTTTTCGGAAAAAAAAAGAATTAATTCATCAAAACTGTCTCCTGGAGATGATATAATTCTCAACAAACCAATAAGTAGAGTAAGCAGAAACATTTGGGAGGGGAGGAATCTATCATCAAAAAAATACATAAGAGAGGATTCAGAAGAAATTACTATCCAATACAGAAGTCTCTACATTTGAATCTTTATAAAGGCACCACAAAGCAAAATTGTATTTAAAAATAACAGGATTTATGCAAAAAGTAAGTTAGAGGATATTTGACAGCAGTGGGAGAGGCTGGCTTGGCTAAGGTAAGGTAGGGCCTTCATGGCGAAGCCTGTGCCCCCTGCCACAGAGCTAGAACCTGCCATTGACCTTTGCAGCTACTCTGACCCTGAGAGTAAGAGCCAAGCCTAGGGTGTTCACTTTTCTCTGCATTCTCACTACCACTAGATATCTTTCATCTTTCTGACAAGAGACTGTCTAAGAGGTGTGAGGTAACATATCACTGTGGTTTTAATTTGTATTTCCCTGATGATTAATAATGTCTCATGAACATTTTTTCAAATACCTGTTGGTCATCTGGTTATCTTCCTTTGAGAAATGTCTATTCAAGTCATTTGTCCATATGTTTATTGAACTATTTGTTCTATTGCTATTGAATTGAATTCCTTATATATTTTGAATACTAGCCTCTTATCAGGTATTTCATTTGCAAATATTTTATCCAAATTTGTAGGTAGACTATTCACTCTGTTTCTTCTTTCCTTTGCTGTGCAAAAACATTTAAGTTTGATGCAATCCCTTTTATGTATTTTTGTATTTGTTGCCTGTGTTTTGGCATCATTTCCAAAAAGTAATTGCCCAGATCAATGTTGTGGAGGCTTTCCTCTAAGTTTTCTTCTAGTAGTTTTAAAATTTCAATTGTTATATTCAAGTCTTTAATCCGTTTTGAGTTGATTCCCATAGATGGTGTGATAAAAGTTTCTAATTTTATTCTGCTGCATGTGGACATCTAGTTTTACCAACATCATTAGTGAAGACACTGTCTTCTCCCCACTATATGTTCTTGGCATCTTTGTGAAAAATCAATTGACTGTATATTTGTATGTTTCTTTCTGGGTTTTCTTTGCTTTTCCATTGGCCACTGTTTCTGTTTTTATGCCATTATCATGATGCTTTGATTACTATATCTTTGCAGTATATTTTGCAGTCAGGTAGTGTGATGGCTACAGATTTATTCTTTTTGCTCAATATTTTTGACTGGTGTCTTTTATGGTTCCATATGAATTTTAGGATTTTTTTTCTAGTTCTGTGAAAAATGTTATAAGAATTTTGATAAGGATTGCATTGAATCTATAAATCATGTTGAGTAGTATGGATATTGTTAAATTTAATGATATTAATTATTTTAATCCAGGGTCATCTGGCATAAGGGGCACAGCTCCTGAAGGCACCCAGAGAGTCTCCGACCCCTATCACACCCTCACCTTGGAATATGAGGTCTGTACAACCAGTACTGTTGCCCCATGTCTGGAATTCAGAGTGACATAAGCTTCAGTGGCTTCCTCATAACCTCATCAATGTTAAAAAATGGCACAGAATGAAAACTTAGATGCTTGAAAAATAGTTGCTGGTTTTTCACAGTGACTACAAGTATTTTAGAGTAGTCTTTAGCTTTAGAAACCGCTTCTCCAGGGCACAGTGGGAAGAGGTGAAAGACTGCAGGCCGGACGGGCTAAGAGAGGACACAACAGAAATTCAGACTTCACAGACATTAAGAATTCATTGAACCTTATTGGCTGGAAGGGCCCTCAGACGTCCTTCATTCTGTTGCCTTGCATTCTGCCTGCATTGCCTCTGCAACCTCTTGAACCAAGCTCAAAGCCAGTGACTATTTCCATTGCTGGATATCTCACTGATACAGATGCTCCATTAACACAGATATTCCACTGTATCCTGCAATGAACTATCCTGTCAGAAAGTCCTTCTTTGCCTACTGAGGGTGTTTACCGAATGCTGAGATAGTGCACATCAGCTGGCTGATTACAGACAGAAACAGCAGCTTTGTGACGCTCAGGTTACAACCTCATATAGTTTCAGAAAGGTTCTGACTGTCACAAGATCAAGACATGTATAAGCTGGAAATAAATAAGAAAGTGCCTCTGTAACAAGAGGTGACTGCAGGTCTGTGTTAATGTACTTTCCCTTCAGCAACTGTTATTTAGTGGCTTATATCCTAGATGTGCAGAAAAGATTGTGCCTGAACCAATGTGACCACCACATTACCCTGTCATAATTCCTCTCTCTTCTAATTGTTTATAAGGTAATTTCAGTTCAGTTCAGGAATTACAATAAAACACACTACTGTAAAGAACAGATAATATTAAAACAATTAGAGAGTACATATTTTCATCCAAATACTTTTTATCACACAAGTTTAAATAAATAGACAAAAGAAATAAATGTTAAACAAATATTTCACAGACCAAGCTTTATAGTAATATCAATGAAAAATCTAAATAAAATATTAGAGAATAAATTCCAGGACCTCATTTAAAGAATATTGACCAACAGGGGTATATTCTAAGATAGCAGAATGTTTGTAAGCATTACATATCTGAGACATTAAATATCCCCAAGACATTAAACAGTTGAGAAGAAAATTATAATGATATCTTCCTGGCCACTGAATCTAATTTGTTAAAATTCAACAATAATTATTGGTCTAAAAAACATTGAATAAAATTAAAATAGATATTTGGGAGGCAAAGGTGGGTGAATCACCCGAGGTTAGGAGTTTCTGGCCAACATGGTAAAACCCTGTGTCTACTAAAAATACAAAAATTAGTCAGACGTGGTGGTGCATGCCTGTAATCCCAGCTACTCAGGAGGCTGAGGCAGGAGAATCTCTTGAACCCAGAAGGCGGAGGTTGCAGTGAGCTGAGATTGCACCATTTCACTCCAGCCTGAGCAACAAAGCGAGACTCTGTCTCAAAAAAATAAATAAATAAAATAGATAATTCCTTTATATATAGATATGTATGTATATGTGTGTATATATGTATGAGTATATACACACACACACATTATGTATATGTGTATGTGTATATACACATATATGTATGAGTATATACACACACACACACATATATATACCAATGATCTTCATTATTTGCAAATTCTACATTTGTGATTTTGCTTACTGAATAGAATATATTTCTAACTCCAAAAGTAATAATGGCAGCCTTTTCTCATCATTCAAAGAACATCCACAGCAGAGCAGTGAACATTTTGAGTTTTTGATGGACACATTGCCAGTTGAGGCCTAACAAGGCATTTCTCTGTCTTCTTGTTTCAGCTCATATACAGGGGATGAGACAGGTGGAAGAGCAAGTAGTATTAGGCTGGTTCAAAAGTAACTGTGGTTCGTGCAAAAGCAGAACAATTAAAAGTAATAGCAAAAACCGCGATTACTTTTGCACCAACCTAATAGCCTCTTGGACTATGCTACACTGCCTCCTACTGTCTACATTTGCATGAGTGGAGGCAGTAGGAGGCAGCGTAGTGTAGAATAGAGACAGTATGAGGCAGTGTAGTGTAGCCCAAGAAGCTACTAGTGCTCTGGAGCCAACTGCACAGGGTTTGAATCCTAAAGTGGGTACAGTTAGGGGTGTGGTCTTAAGCAAGTCACTTAACACTTCTGAACCTCATTTTCTCTTTCAAAAAATAAAGCAAATATAATCTACCTGGAAGAATTGTTTTAGGGTTCAAGATTATAATCTACATGAGATATGTGTATGTACACACACATATGCACAAATTACACTAGGAACAATGGTTCAGTATTCACTAAATTCATATTTGTGAAGACTTTATAAGACATATCATAATAAGAATCAATTGTATATAACACAGACATCTTATTAAAATCTATCTATCTATCTATCTATCTCTCTATCTATCTATCTATCTATCTCTCTATCTATCTATCTATCTATCTATCTCTCTATCTATCTATCTATCTATCTCTCTATCTATCTATCTATCTATGTTTCAACCCAAAAATCATATATATGACATGGGCTAATACTGGAAGCTGTATTGATAAGTCCAGAACATGGAAGTATTATAATCACCACTATTATCCAACACAGTACTAGATGTTTTTACTAATTTAATTGGTCAAAAGAGAAATTCGAAGTGTGAACACTAAAAGGGAGGCACTAAACATATTAATATTTGTGTATAATATGACTTAAACCAAGGCAATTTCACAGCAGTAAACTGAAAAACTTTCACAAACAATGAAAGAATTCAGTAAGGTAGTGGGGTGTGAATTTAAAACACAGAAATCAGTAACCTTCATGTATGCACACAACGACCCGTTGAAGATATAATGTGAGAGACAATCTTATTTATAATGTAAATAACAACAAAAGGAACAAAAAGCATGAAAATAATGAAAAATGAAAAACATTCATTTGAGGAAAAATTTAAAACATTTTTAACAATCACAAAAGTAGAATGAAACAAATGAAAATATATAGAAAGAGTTAGAAACAGCCAGCCTCTTAAAGGTGTTATGAATAGGATATATGGAAAAATATACAGGTATGAATGCCCATTGCAATTTTAGAAAGAAAGTCAACAAGGGGACATTAAGTCCATTAGAATAAACAATACTATAAGCACACAATAAGGGTACATTAAGTCCATCAGAATAAACAATACTGTAAGTACTCAATAATTTAAAAAATGAGTTAATAGCATCTGGATAAGCAGACAAATAGAGTAAACTAATTTTTTAGAAATAGATCCAAATATGTAGAGAAATTTGCTATATCATAAAGGTAGCATTTCAAATAAATCAGGTATAATGGAATTTTAAATAAATGGTATTTCCGGTAGTAATTTGGGAAAGTACAACAAGGTAGTCATTTAGGAAATAAAGGAGTTGGGTCAATAACTCATCTCACATTAAGAAATGCAAATGGCTTAACATATATATATACACAGACATCCAAATCATACATGTTTGTATATATTTGTATATGTAAATGTGCATATGTACACATATAAATATATGTGTGTATGTGTGTATATTCAACAATAGTGTAAATGACAAGGCCAAGTCACTTATGACCATGTACTGGAAAAGACCATCTAACTGTGCTTCAAAGTGTAAAAATCATAAAAGAAAATATTCATTTTTACTTTATAGAAATAAAAAATATGTGTTTATCCCCAATTAATGTATTCAAAAGCAAAAGGCATAACAAACTGAAAAAATGCAATTTATATTACCGATAAAAAACCTAGCATATCTAATTTATAAAAATCTCTATATTTTAATAGGAAAGAGACCAATCCAATAGAAAATAGGCAAAACATATGAACAGGTAATTATATAAATTGAGTCACAAGTTCATCACCTCCTATACCTGGATTCTGAAGAAATAATCTTGGCTGCTAACCTAATTATATTTGTTCATACACACGTATGGAAATTCAATTTTGAAATACTTTGATCTTTTATTTTCACAATAATGACAGAATAATTTCAAAAAGGCTTTCTGATATTCTGATATATTTGACATCTGGAAACATTACTGTTTTTCACTATTTTGAGGACATAAAAATAAATATGTTAATGATTTTGTTTTTCTATTTTATAAGGAGAATTTTAATTCCCTTTCATGAAATTATTAGATTTAAATGAAAATATAATCTCCATCATAATAAAAATAAAAAAATCATCAGACGTATCTATTATAGGCTTTTCTGATAGCAAAAGTATATTTAAAATTTAACCAAACAGAACCCTTCTAATGACTGTAGGCATCTTTAAATTTTAAGGCACTCACAGTTGCCAAGACCACAAAACAGTGTAACTACGGAACTAATTCTGCCTCTTCAGGGTTTAAGTATGCATAATGTATGAACATAGCCTCTTTTGTTTTTAATATAGTAGCAGCTGTCTGAGAAACAAGACCTAAACAGGTTAAATAGCTGATTACTTTTGGGTGTTCTGAGGCTTTTTCAGTCATTCACTGTTTTGACTAAATGCTTTCTAGAAATTGTATCATATCTAGAATGTTCCATGCATTCAAAGGAATGCACATTGTAAAAAATTCAATATTAAAGCTGTGAACTTTACTCAGATTTTGATTCAGGCATAAATAAATCAGTGCCGTTAAATGAAATCAGGCTATCATCTGTCTGCCTACTTATTTATAACTGGTTTTAACAGATATCTCTTTGTGACTTAGTATGCATTTTAAATGTGGAAGACACTGCTGTAAGCTTTGTTTTATTCTCATAAAAATTCAGTCAGGTACTCAAAATTATCATATCCCCATTGTATGTATGGAAAAAAACAGAGAATTACAAGTAATTGTTAATTTTTTTGAACTAGAAAACAAATACAAAGTTTAATATCATAGTACAATTTCTTAAACATTAAACAGCACTTTCTTCCAAAAAATACTGTTAAGAATATCAATTTACAGTGAATCCATATTGTTGTACCTTTGACATAAGCAAATCCTAACTTCTGCCAATGTTAACTGACATCGGTGTGTTGCTGCATTAGTAAAATAATTGATCATTTTAAAGGATAATATTTGTGTTTATTTTTAAGCTCATTTTCACTTTTTAGCCATGAAGATAAAGAAAGGCAGAGACAAATATCCAGGCATGCTCTAGAGCAGTGCTATCCAGTAATTTTTTTTGCAATTATGAAATTTTTTATATTTCTATCCTCCAATTTGATGGCCATTAACCATATGTTTGTTGGTACTGAATTCATGAAAAGTGACTACAACAAATAAGAAAATTTAATGTAACTCTCACTTGTAGCTAATGATTGCTGTATTGTAAAGTGTACCCGTAAAGCCCATGCCTACCCACCCCGTACATGCTAGAAATACTGTCATCCTACATCCAGATATGTCTCTAATCTGTCTGCTTTTTTGTTGTTGTTTTTTCATCTCTCAAACCACCAAGCAACAAACACTGTGAGTGTTTTCTAATTGGAACACCTGCTCTTAATCCCTTTGGACCATTTTCCAGACAGTAATAAAAGTAACCTTTAAAAAATCGAATCGACAAACACAATACTTAACGGTGAATGGTTGAAAGCCTTCTCCCTCATATCAGAAATAAAACAAAGATGTCTGCATTCACCACTTCTATCCACCATAATATTGGGAGTTCTAGCCAGACCACTTAGGTTTAAAAAAGAAATTACATCCAAGTTGAAAAGAAGAAGTGAAACTATCTCTACTTGCAGAGGAAATGTCATATGTGTGTGTGTGTGTGTGTGCATACAATATATGTTGCTCTCTCTCTCTACATATATATAATATATATAGATATATAACCTGAAAGAACACACACACACAAACTACACACATACACACACACAAAGTGTTACCGCCAATAAATTCAGCCAAGTGAAGGACTCAAAATCAACACTCACAACTATCTGTTGTGTCTTTATACAGCAGCGATGAAAAATCTGAAAATGAAATTAAGAAAACTATTCTACCTAAAACAGCATCAGCATCAGAAATAAATTACTTAGAAATAAATTTAACCAAGGAAGCATAAGATTTGTACATTGAAAAGTACAAAATATTGCATAAATAAAAGTTTTTAAATTTGTTAATAATTGAAAAGACACTCAATATTCATTGATTGGAAGATGTAGTCTTGTTAAGATAACACTACCACTCTAAACAATATATTGATTCAATATATCCCTATCAAAATACTCACATCATTTTTGCAAACATGTGAAAACTCATCCTAAAATTAATATGGAATCTCAAGGGACTGAATACTGAAGCAATTTTTAAAAAAAGGAAACAAAGTTGATGGTCTCACACTTCTTGACTTCATAACCTACTACACAGTTAAATCAAACATGGCAATTACCTCCTTCTAGACAGTATTTGACAGTATTTTTTGTCTGGAGATAAACATGTGATCCAATTCTGGCCAAAGAGTCTCAACAGAAAGTCTCCCAGCACCTCTCTGAAAGACTTCCATCACTAACAGAAAAACTAAAATAAAAACTGCTGTAGGAAAAAAATAAATGTTTCTTTCACATTTCTCTGTTCTTTTTGTCTGAACAGAGTTGTGTGAAGACTTCATTTTGGAGCTCTAGTAGCTCCCTTGCAACATCAGATCATTGTAGGCAATTCTCCATGGAGTTAACTATTCTCCTATAAAAGCTTCTGCCCTGGATTGTCTTTTGAAGGATGCTTGCATGGCAAATAGTCTTGAAACTTAAAAATAGTGTTTTCCTTGGGGATGAGGGAAGATTTGTTTTCATACCAGAATACTACTCAAAATGGCCCCCTCAAGTGCAACAGTTCTTCAGGTTTGCTGGTAGTCCCCTTATAAGATCTGGTATTTCCTGGTTTGGGGTTCTCCAGTTGTGACACTAATTGAATGTGTGTAGCATCTATCTGAGCCATTCACATGGCCCCTGTAGGACTTGCTTGGCAAGGGGAACCGATGCAAACATGAAGTTTATGCTGCCTGCTATGCCATGAATCATAAAGTATTTTACACCTGACCCAGAAATCTCATGTCTTCCTTCAGCATTTATGAACCTGTGACAGGTTAACTACTAAAATTACGAACACAGCAAAATCTCAAACCTTTCACAGTTCTTGACAAAAATAACTTTAAGTACAAAAGCTGATCCACTGAAAACAATACGCAAAAGATGGAAACTTCCTACAAAGCCACTGTACTAGAATTAGATTATCTACCCCCAAATTTTTATTACATGATTTAAAAAACAAAAGAAAAAAACTACATTTTTATTCAGACATCTATGAATTAAATATGTGTTTATTGAGGAAGTACCGGTATTCTTGGCAACTGTAATGAATATTGCTGTGTAAAAGGCACATTGAGATATTCCCCTGGCAGGATTTACATTCTAGTGAGGAAGACAAGGTACAAACATAACCAATGAAAATATATGACATCAAAGTAATTACAGCTTGAGATTACTGCTATGGAGGGAGAAAAAAAAAGAAAAGTAATTTTAAAAGTAGGAGATTCCATTTTGGATACAGCAGTCAAGAAATGTTGACATTTAGGGCTGACCTAAAAGGTGGGAATGAGACTATCATGAGAAAAGCCAGGAAAACATATTCTGGATTAAATAAACAAATGAAAAAGCCTGGGAAGGGTGCCTGGAGACCTAGGGGATAGTAAGGAAGAGAAGAATGGGGTAAGCAAAATTTGCAGAGATGGAAAGAGCCAATTAATAAAGAAATTTGTAGGTTAATAAGAGAGTTAGGACTGGGTGCGGTGGTTCACGCTTGTAACCCCAGCACTTTGGGAGGCCGAGGTGGGCGGATCATGAAGTCAGAAGTCCAAGACCAGCCTGGTCAACATGGTGAAACTCCATCTCCATTAATGATACAAAAAATTACCCAGGTGTGGTGGTGTGCACCTGTAATTCCAGCTACTCAGGACGCTGAGGCAGGAGAATCGCTTGAACCCAGTGGCAAGGTTGCAGTGAGCCAAAATCACGCCATTGCACTCCAGTCTGGGCAACAGGGCGAAACTCCATCTCAAAAAAAAAAAAAAAAAAAAAAAAAGAATATTTTTATTTAAGGTCTGGATGTGCTCTAGCTTACATTTCTAAGAAATCACCTTTGCTGCTCTGAGTTGAATTTACTTAACCTTGTTGGATGCCTGTAACAATAGTCCAGGTCAAACATGATAATACCTTAAACGAAGTTTGGGATATAAGGGTGGAGCAAAATGTATGGATTGAAGACTTAAAAGGGTTTGTTAATGGATTAAATGTGTTTAATTAGGGACAGCAGGGATACTGGGAATGATCTGCAGGCTTTAAAATTGCGGAATTCACTGAGTCATGGTGAGGCAATAGAGAAAGTGGTAGAATTTCTGGAAGAATATCAAAAGCTCTATTTTCAGTGAGTTAATTTTAAGGTAGCCATTTAATATCTAAAGGAAGATGTCAACCAAGTAGATGGATGTTGGAATGGACGTCTAAAAGGATATCTGTGCAGGAGAAACAAATATTCTATATTTACCTCAGAAAATACTTGCATTTAACACTATGCGACTCAATGAGATTCTGGAGATAGACATTTAGGTTTCAAAAAAGACATACTAGGACTGAGGTTTGAGGCAAGGAAACATTTAAATGAAGGGTATTGGATCCATTAGGATCAGTAAAAGTATCCCAAAGTCAAACTGAATTAAGAAGAAATTTTATAAATATATGAATAAATCTACAGGTATAGTATACTTCAGGTTTTTAGATTCACCGTATCAATAATATTGACAACCCTTAATATTAGGTGTTATTGTTTATTCACTTTACAGATAGCAGAACTTCTAAAAAAACACACAATTTGTTCAAACTTACAAAATTAGCAAATAAAGTAGTCAGGATTAATGTCTAGGCTCATTTCTATTACACCATTCGTCTTTCATAAATAATACATTTTTCCCTCCTCATTATGATATTTACAAATCTCTAAAACTAGGAAGTCCAGTTATGCATATTTTTTACCATTGAGAAATATGAGCCTCAAAAATATTAGATGATTTCTTCAAGGTTACACTGATAAGTGGTAGAGTAAGGGCTAGAGCTGAAGTCTAAACTCCTGCATGAGCCTCATCTCTCCCTGTGCCCCATGATATCATGTTGCCTGGCTATTCATGCACCCATTATGAAAGCAGCTTTATATTTTTGTCTGTTTTCTTAAATTATTTTTTTAAAATTTAAGTGTGTTGTCCTAGTTTCTCACTATTTCAATATTTTGCTTCCTTGACCTTTCCCTCCACCAAAATGAAACAAAACGAAACAAAACAAAAAAACACCGACCATCTGTGCAAAAGTCTTAGCGTTTGTGGCAGCACAGGCTTTCAGTGAGCACAAATTATTTGGCCTCACTAACAATTATGTGCCAAGCCAGCTCTGATTTTCAGAAGTAGTATTCATATTTTTATAATGAGGTATAATTCTCATTCACTATTGCAAAGTGACGTAAAATAAAGAAAATGTAATCATGTATTTGTGTCTTGTTTCCATTTTCAGAAATTAATATATCTAACTTTACTATATCTTTAATATTTTAATTGATCATGTCAATAGCCTTAAGTTTTCCCCTTAGCCATTTTTTCTTTTTAGCTCAAATCCTAAAAACATTCATAAACTTCTGCCAAAGATTCATTAAATATCAAATAATAATGTAAATGAATGTCAACGAATAGCACATTTTTCATTAAATCCATCAGCTAATTCTCATTCATGTTACAGCTCAATTTCATTTAACACACAAGGATGACTAGTAGGTCGTAGGCATATGGATCAGTACTTATTTCCAAGACTATTTTAATATTATTTTCTTTTTCATACAGATTATTTGTGGAAATTAACGTCTTCATATTTTATATGGTAATGCATTTGTCAGTTTTGTATTAAGCCTAAATCCTCTGGATAAAGCTTAAGATACATAAAATTATAGTTACAAAGGCACAAAAAATCAGTAGCCAAAAATAATATGTATATGTATGAAACAGATACACATATTGCATCTGACCATTTATTCCTTGGAGCAAACATGTGTGGCAATTCTCCACTATTATTAACAGTTTTGCTTTAAAATATATTTTTCTACTTCTGGAGGTCTGAAAATTTGTGTTATAGTGAACCTTCCATTTCTATTTGTGCTCTTCCATGACATGAAATACAAAAGTCAGAAAAAAAAAAATCTAGATGCATGTATCTACTTCCAAAGAGACTTAAGATTTTTGTTTTATAATTCTCTCAACTTTTCCTAATTGCTTCACACTTAGAAATCCTGTCACATCCTTCCTTGTCACACAACTGGGATTTACATTCCTCTCCTAATACACCATCACAAATGAAAACACTGTTTCTGGTTCCAACTGCATATTCAATAGCTGCTGAGAAAATTAGAAATGTGGACTCACTTAATGAGTCTTAGCAAACTCATACTTCAACTTAGTAGTGCAAGAAGTTTAAAAAAAAATCAGAAGTATAAATTTTTGCAAAAGATCACAATGAGAAAATATTTGATTTATTTAAAGGGAAGGAAAACGGGCACTCATTCCTTAATCTGCCTGAGGAAAAGACAATCTACCTTGGGCAAATGCCGAGGCAAGGTAAATATTTATTAAATGTTTTGTCCTTTCATAATATGCCATTCAAAGCTGTCCTTTATCCGACAATTCAAATGCCCATCTAATGAACTTCAACTGCTTTCAAATATTTAAAAAAAATCATTGTATACTTTATTTCACAAAATTAGCAGCCACCGAATTTGTCAAAGTCCAGTTCTAGTAGGTCTTGGCAGTTATAAACTGTAAGACCCAAATGAATGTGCCTAGTTATGAGTCTAGAGGTGCAAGCCCTGTAAATGAAACACACCAAACCAATCCGGGAAGAGCAAATGCTGCAGTCACTTCAATTCACTGTGGCCATGTAGATCCAGCCTCATTCAAAATTTCCTCAAGTGCTTTCACCACTTTGGTTTGGCAAATTGACAGCCCAGAATAGATACAGTATTGATTTGTGTCTTCACAGTGGTGCAGGTGGAACTGGTATATGAAAGGAGGCCCTTGAAATTAGTATGTTGGCACTCTTCCATTCCTGGTATATTTTTTTTTCCTCTCTATTCAACTCATTTTGATCAGGAAAGTATCTAACTGGGCGCTTTTTATAAGATCATTAACAAAGTAATGCCTCTTGTTTTTAAATTTTTTAGTGACCCATTAGATACAGAATAACTTAATTTTCTTGTTACAGTATTAAGATACAATAAAGCCTGATTTATTATTCATGGAAGTCATTATTTGCCACCTTTAGGTTGCAACATTATGGCATTTGGTGATTATGAGCACATACAGAAGTGAGAAATCATCATCATAATGACATTGTAACAATACATTTCCCTTATAAGAGAATGCAATCAGTGTAGCTATTTCCTACCTAGCAAGAAATACTACCTAAATTCTAGATATTTTACCCTGGTTCCCCAAAAGTTTCCAGAAAATATAAACTATAAGTTACTCATATGAGATTCATGTCTGTTAGTGTATGTATGCCATAGTGTTAGAGATTATATCATTTTTTGCTAATATGTGAAATGAAACATGAGCAGTGAAATAAATTTCAAATAAGAAACCCTAGAAAGGAGTCCTATTTGCCACTTCGCAATCCATTTTACCTGGTAAAGTTACTCAGTATTTCCTAGCTCTATTTTTCTTAGCATAGATAGTGAGAATAACACTAATTTCAGAGGATTATATGATGTAATAAGGCTTGTGAAAAAAAACTTCTGAATTTATAAACATTATACAGATATTAAATATTATTGATAATTACAAAGAAGTGTTTCCATACACAGGCTCATAAAATAAGAAAAGTTATTGATTAAGTGCTTATTAAGTGTTCTTTCTTATTCTAAGCACTTTAAATGAATTAACCCCTTCAAACACTACAATAACCTCATGACACAGTTATTAGTTATCCCGATTTTATAGATGAAAACATTGAGACATAGAGAAGTAGCATCATACAACACACATTAATAATGTGGTCAAGATTCCAATCTAAGGAATCTTCTCTTTTGTCATATGGTTTCATACGTGTCATACAATTTAACTTTATTTTAATAATGAGATAATATTGGCCCCCAACTTTTTTTTTCCATCACTTTATCATTGCCTTCCTTTCCCTTCAGGTTTTTTTTTTTTAATTTATTATTATTATTATACTTTAAGTTCTAGGGTACATGTGCATAACGTGCAGGTTTGTTATTTTTGAGAATTTTATTAGTATAGTGTCATGAATATGTAGTCATCACAAGTGGATCTAAAGAAAATCTATTATTTTATGTTTTATACAAAATAGGATGAAGATAACTTCATTTGCAGAAAGAAATCTAAGACATTTCGCTTCTAGGAAAATCAAACTGTAATTAATTCATTATTTTAAATAATGAAAACTCTGATCTATATCAATGGATTTAGGTATGTGTTGCTCTTTCAGAGTTTAAATAGAATCTGTAAAATATTCCTGGGGATAAATATCACATAGATATCAAAATGTAGAAAACAATAAATATTAGTAAGTTCCCAAAATTTTACTTTCAGGAGCTCAGTCTAGAGAAATAATGAGATAATTTATAAAAATAAAAATAATAGTTCTTACTGTTACCAAGCACTATTCTAAGTCTTTTTCTGGTACAGTCTTACTTTACCTATCCCTCAACTCTGTGAAGCCAATACTGTTATCATATCCTTTATAAGTAAGCAATCTGCAATTTAGAGAATCAAAGTAATTCACTCAAAATTATATCCTGCTTCATGCAGCACCCTGAACAAAATTTAAAGCAATTCCAAATCACTATATTATAATTACTATTATATTGTAATAGATTATTTTCTCAGATTTGTTTAACATATAAGAAAAAAGTTAGATGATAGACTATTGATAAAATAATGACTCATCCTTTAAGTCGAAGATATGGGGCAACTAAAATTAATGCTGCAGGTCTGTACTTGTGACATGGAACTGTGTTTTTGATCTGTTTTTAAGTATAAGGGAATAAAAGAAATAGATATCAGATTTTAAAAATACATATATAGTAATAATTAAGTTTTATTATTTAAATGTCTAACCAAAGAAGTATATTTTAAATGTTAAATATATCATTGAAAATATTTACAGTAATTATCTGTTAGTGAGATTACTTATAGATTTAACTTTGCACTGAATTCCATAGAGAGACTAATTTTGTAAGGAATCAATATTGCCTACTGAAGAAGTACACCAGCTCTGGAGTCAGATGCCTGAGGTGATCCATCAACTTCATCTTTTGAGCTTGGATGGGTAATTGGAGAGTCTCTTTACTAACTTCCCTAAGCTTGCACTTACTTTTCTGTAAAATAAAAATGTGAATAATATATAGTTCATAGAATTGCATTAAGGATTAAATGACTATCCAAGTAAAGGGCTTACAACTCATATTGCTAGCTATTTCTTAGCTATGCCATAGGGTAAACTTTTGTTTATTATGTTTTCTTTTGTTCTCTAATTTTACTACCATAAACATTCTTTTAAAGTGAGAAAAAAATCAGGACTTATCTTTTTGATTTTAAAACTTATTTGCCAACATTTCCACCACCAAAAAATGTCACCTCTTAGCATTAATCACTGTTATTCTGAGTAGAGGTTTCTAATCTTCATCTCTTCTGATCATTGTTATTGATGAATTGGAAAGGGCAATTATTGCATGCTTTTCTGGTTTGCATTTGGCAGACATCTAGTTCGAACCATCACTATTACATCTTATTGCTGAATCAAAATGTACAATAATTTTTAAAGGTTAAATCAGCTGAAGCCAAATGATGACATTTAATAAGGATAAATGCAAATTTCTGGATATAATTGCTAGAAATCAATAATAAAAGTTAGAGGATGGAGGAAACTTGGCTTGAAAAGAGTTCATGTGCAAAATATTTCAGGATTTTCAGTTAATCAAAGAAACCAATATGACAAGCTAGCAGAAGCTAATTTAATCCTAGGCAGCATTAATAGAGTTATAGTGTGCTTATCATGGGAACTGATAGCCGCATTGTACTCTGCTCCGTCAAAATGAATTTGGGACACCGTTTAATTTTGGATACTAACATTTCAGGAAGGCAATGAAAACTAGAGACCATCATTAGAAGGCGAAAGGTGAGGACAGGTCTGTAGCTGTATGAGAAATCTTGAAGGTAGTATGTATGTTCAGGTAAGCATGTGTTCCAGGACATCATGTTGTCCTGATTATCCTATTTTTCTGGTTGCTTTTCCTAAGTTTCATTTGTTTGCTTGATCATTTGTTTTCTAAGCATTGAAGTGTAGCAATGCTCAGTCTTAACCTCTCTTTTTCCTTTGATAGCACTAACTTTCTTGATGACCTCATCCAGTTTCTTAGCTTTAAATGCCATCTTTATGACTATTACTCACAAATTTATATCTTCAGTCTAGATTTCTTCACTGAATTTTATTCTTGAATAGATAACCAAATTCTTGGTATTTCTCCTTTGAATTCTAATAAATTTTAAAATTAATAAATCTAAAATTAAACTATTGTGGTCAGAGAAATACTTTATAAAAAGCCTTCTTCCACACGTATATATGTACATTAATTAATAATTATAATATTAAGAGCAACAAATAAAAATAAGCCATTCCCAAGGTAAATTCTCCATCATAAATGTGCAAGTAGAGGCGGAGTAAACATAACTTAGCATAAATGATGAAGGAATTCCTTCTCTGAGTGAATTACTCTTAAAAATGAATGGAAGTTATGTTCCAGTTATGAAATTATAATATTTCAGGCAAAGTGAAAAGTTACTCTATGTCTGCAACATCTGTAAGAGAAAAAGCAATCGATCTGTTAATCAGTAATATTTTTGAGCTCCTACTGTGTTCCAGACACTACAAGGTACTGGGCTGAATTCTGTCAAGCCCAGTACCTGTGACTGTGACCTAATATGAAAATAGAGTATTTAGAACTGTGGTCACACTGAATTAGTGTGGGCAGTAATCCAATAACAAGTATCATTATAAAAACAGGAAAATTTGGACACAGAGACACAGAGAGTGAATGTCATGTTATGACAGAGAGAAAGATTGGAGTAATATATCCATCCATAAGCCAGAGAATTTGACAAAGATTTTTGGCAACCTTCTAAAGCTGTGAAGAGGTAGAGAAGTATCATCCTCTGTGTCCTTCAGAGAGACACATAGACTACTTTTTCTGGACTTCCAGACTCCAGAAACATGAGACAATAAATTTATGTTGTTTTATGCCACCTAGTTTGTGATAATTTATTATAACATCTTTAAGAAATTAACATAACCAGGTATTCATGACAGAGTGGTAAAGTGTCAGAATGGCAATCTTTAGAGTCTAGTGGGAAAATTCATCAAAGATGTGATTATAAATAAATGAATAATCAAAATCATGCAACACTGTTATGAAGATGTAAATGCAGAATGCTTGACATTATATACAAGTAGATAGGAAAGGTGTCCCTGAAGTGAGGCACTAGGCAGTTTCTCACTTATTTACTGAGCTTAATAGAGTAGTAGACACAAGAGTAGATATTTAGCAATTACTTGAATTAATGCTGAATAAAGGATTTAAAGTATGAAGTATGCATAAGGTAACTAAGATTAGAGGAACATTCTAGAGAGAGAAAAGCATTATTTACCAGGACAAATTTTATTTAACACAAAATAAAGAAAAAATATTAAACACATATAATAAAAGTGTTAGTACTAGAATATTGTATTATATTGTTTACTAGTTACAAAATGTATGAGTCACCAAAATTTGACATTTGTACATGATTTAACATCCTGTGATCTCTTTCCCTACCATCCAATCTATTCCCTCCATTCTCCCATTTCTTCTTCATAGTAGAATCCCAATTTGGATAAAATATCCAATTATATACCATGGTGGCATGTGCATCTCAAGAAAAAATGAAGAAAAATGTAATAGAACAAAAGAATCCTTTCCTACTTCCAATAATAGATTGTGATAAAACAAAATCATTGTATTCCCTTACAAATAATTGGTTTAGGTACTAAAATTTAGTCTCACTAACTTGTGATAAATAATATGTCCAGAGAACCATTATAAAGAGAAATACATTGGGCCTAATTTGGCCAGTAACATTTAAGTGAGTAACTATATTTCATGCACTGGGAAAGATATTTTCTGTCTGCTGGGTGATATTGGAAAAACAAATGATAAGCTTAAGGCACATTATTTAGCACATTTAATAATTTATTTTACTTTGAAACATTAACGAGGCCTCAATAAATGCAAATGAATGTTACTATTGGAACAGAAACAAATCAATTGCCCATGGGTTTTAGCAACATGAAAATTCTTGCTAATCCTTGTAAGAACAGGATAAATGGTGTGGGTAGGTTGAGCTGAAACTCTGATTAGGTAGACACAAGACAAAAGTGGAAGAAGTGAAATAAAATGGACAAAAATGTATTTTGATAAGGTTTACTGTCCAAAAGTCCAGAAAAAATGGCAGTAATGGCTCAAGAGAATCCTCTGTTGTTATAGTTGTTAATTTATAGGAACAATAAATGCATTTTTGTGAACTGATGAGACTTTTCCTGCAAAAATGGAAAAACAAACCTCTCTGATAGAGACAGAGAAGAGGACAAATACTAGAGCAGTCACTCTGAGAAGGTGAGAGGGGGTGAGAACCAGTGAACAATTACAGCACATAAATCTTGAGGAAAATATCTCGAAATTGCTTCATTTTCTACTCTAAAATAATGCCACATTCATCATAGAAGAAAGGAAAGAGGATGGAATGGGAGGTGTCAGAGGTTGGAGGAAAGAGAGGGTGCTAGATTCTTGAATCTGGAAAGATTAAATTTCCAGATTAAAGGAGGGATGGTTGAAATTAAAAATTATGAAGCAATTATAGATACTGGTAATGACAATGTCTAAGATATGACCATGTTGTGAACGCTTAGATAGAAAGGAGGGCAACCTTCCCCTCTGGGTTATTGGAGAAGTCAACACAATGAGAGGTCTGGGTATTAGAAGAATCTTCCCTATGAATACGTAAATGTCCAAGGATTATGACAGAAACAAAACGTTGCAGAAATTGGCAGCAAAGGGCAGCTAAAACCCTCGAGGAACAGGTGGAATGCATGGTTGAGGGTGGGATCTCTAATAATAATGATATTTAAATCTGAGGGAGTTTCACACAGGAGGAAGAGAAAAAAAAGGTCACCTAGCCCACCTTCTGGCCCAGTGGTATTAGTATTAAGTTTTGGAAAGAGAAAACAACCACACTGGTGAGGGCCACAGGAGCAGCAGTGTCATGGAGGCAGAGTAGATTTCAGTGTAAGAAGCTAAAGTCAATATACAGAGAAAGAATGAGTATAGAGAAATTATGCTGATAAGTGACCTGGAGTCTTACAGTCTTGGTGAAAAAAAGACTTGGCAGTTAGTGTCAGAATGGGAGATTAATGTTTAGCATATGAGTGACTTGGGAGTCTCGAGCTTTTTGTGTTAGTTGATACGATAATAAGAGAAAATAAATGTAATCCTTTAGAGTAATTCTGAAGTTCTCAAAGAGTATGGCTGTGGCAAAGCTGTAATTGCCGAGCAGGAGGCATGAGATTTGCAGGATTTGGGGACCCCCTCCTTCATCCCAGTTATGGAGAGAATTGGTCTGATTTGGAGCAGAAGGAGCTTCCTGATCCCTCCTTACTTCTGGTAATGGATCTGTGGGATCTGGGGGACATTATTTTATCTGGAGCATGGACACCTTGGGACTCCCTTGTTACCCTCTTGGTCATCAGGAACTCTATGACTTCCTTCTGCTTATTTCCTACTTCTGAATGTGTGGAAATCAAGCAAGGGAGAGTATTATGGAGAATAAGCTTTTAGAATGAAGGGGATATGGGTTACTCATTTATAAAACATTACAGTGCCTCATAGTCAGTACCTGATAAAATATATGTTCAATTCCATTTGCTGTTATATAATTGCTAGTCTATACTTAGTATCATTAGCATTTTAATTGGAAAGATCATTTATGTCGACAGTACTATCAACAGCAACATGTTATCATGATAGATGCCTCGTCTTCAATTAACTATTAGAAAAGAGACAAAAATTGTATTTCCTATAGAACAAGATTTTATAATAACTCTTTTTGAAGAGATACTCGGAAAAATCAAACTGACATTTAAAAAAATTGTATAGATTTCTTAGGGAATGTTAGATATAGATATGTTCTTTTCAGTCACTTTTTCTCCAGGAACAAGGGCTTCCTGAGGTCATCTAAATGTAGGAAGTGTATGAGTGATGCCTACACTGCAAATTATACTGAATCTACCGACGTTACAAAACAAGGCTTACCAGATTATTAGTGTCAGTGATAGAGACCAAAACATGCCTGTCTTCATCAATTCTTTCAGCATTAAAGATAGTTAACTTTATCACTTTGCATTCAAAACCCGAAGGGAGACAGACACTACTAATTAGTTTGCAAAAGCCATCTTTTTTGGTTCCACAGTATTCTACTGAGAAAGTTAATGTGTGCATAACCCTAATTTTTGATGCTTTACCATCATCATACAATGGTTAGCCTAGGAGACAGTATGATGTTAAAAATGGAACAAGGGTTTAGCTTGGCCTATATATATATATATATATATACACACACACACACACACACACACACACATACACACACACACACACATATATATATTTAATTAAAAGATTCTTCTGGAGAATAGCTTCAAAAATATCTGTGTGTCTGATGATTAATACTCTCTTTAAAAATAGGTTTTAAAATTATGTTGTGATCTCAATACTCCATATCATAATATAAACATTCAACTAAAGTAGCAAAATACTTTACAAATAATGTCAAACTGGACTGTTGTTGCTTTAATAATGTCAATAATACAGATAACATCATCTAAAATTTTTAGTTCTCTTATACAGACTGGGAACTGAGTTGTATATTAACAGCTTACTTCATTTAATTCTCATAACATTTCTGTGAGGTAGATAATATTATTACTCCCACTTTACTGATGAAAGAAAAAACCCTCAGACTAAGAAAAGTAACTTGACTTGGTTACTCAGCTCTAGTATAGTGCAATTAGAACTCTCAAGCAGTCTGCATCTCTTATAGGATACATTGTATTGCAGTTTAGATGGGCTGACACATGTTTAAAGGGATTTTCTAAAAAGGTCATTTTTGATCCTTTTCCAAGATAAAACTTATTTTTTAAAAAAGATACTCCCAACTCGTAATAGTTCACATTCCTTTTTCACTTTCACATTTTTTAAATATTTTGTCAGTAAAGGTAAGACTGAAAAATGTAAAACCTCCATCTACAGTAGGGCCTTTGTAGTTCCATTGCCATTCTATAAACACCTGAGTACAATGTAAGGGGGAAAATATTTATTCTCAATTTGATTAATAAATAGTTTGAGGTTTAAAACAGTAATTAGCATTTTCTTTATTCTTTTATTTTTATATAGTCTTTTAAAATGCTATTAGTAAAATGAAATGCTTGTTTAAAACTAAATTAATTTAAGTTTCTTGATATGTTCACAGAGTTACTATACTTTCTTAGTAGCTATGGCCAGACTTGAATCAAATTATTGGGGTTAAAACATGTCTGAATAAAATGCTGTGAAGAGTATTTTGCCAAGGACCAAAATATACCCTTCAATATCTGAAACCTCTATAAATTATAATAGTAAGGGCATATATCTAGTACATTATTTCAATTTTGTTGTGTTTCTAATGTTTACTTGAATGTTAACTGAGGGACTCTGGCAAGTATTACATATGCATAACATGTATTAAACACACATTTATATGTATGCATATGAATGCATGCATTTAAATATATATTCATATACATAGTGTCAGCCAAGGGTTCAATAAGTGGAGCTGGGATGATTTAAAAATTTACTTAAGATCACGAGAGGAGTCAGGTATTACTATGCCAGCCCACCTTATGGATTGTTTGATGATGACCTTTTGCCTTCGGTGCAATTCTAAAAGGTATGCTAAGGTGGGACCAGGTCTAAAGGGGAAAAGAGAACTCCATGGGGAAGGAGAAACATAAATCAATAAGCTTTTCATCATACACAAGAACAGAACCTGTAATATAAAGTATATACAGAATCTATTTCTGTGATACATGTAACAACGATGAATGGAAATCAGCAGATTTTTATATGCATTTATTTTTAATGAACTGATAAACATTAGAAAACTTTAGACATAACATTTCAACCTTCCATACTAATTTTTAATTGGCTAGTAAAATCATGTATTTAAAAGAGAAATTCAAAATATATTTTTGATTTATTTTCTTGTATATAGCTCTCACCTCAGACTATTAAATCTAATAGCATGCTGAAAAATCTTGAGTGCATGTATTACTCGGAAAATGGTTGCTAAAATTTGCATTTGATTATGCTAAAATGGATGTTATGGCTAGTTTTGTGCAGTCACTGCAGAATTTCAGTTTTAAAAAGTGTTTTAATGTATCCACATTCCCTAATGCTAAGCCAAGAAAGTAAGAAATATGGAGAGGAAACATGGTTTAAGTATTTTATTTTAAAATTTCCCTTTGCCTTAAAACTATTTAACTTGAGAAATTACAAAATTGCAAGTATTTCATTATTTTACACTCAACTTTAATCCATAGAAAATATATAATGCCAACTAGATTGCATTTTTAATTTCTTATCAGTTAAGTATGGGAAGTATTGTAGGTAAATTGCTCATCTTAATTAGTATGGAGCTTGACTCAAAGTCCAAATTAAACCAGGAAAGCTTTACATGATTTTTTCAAAGTGTCAAGCCTTTTGCTACTGTAACAATTTATAATACTTTAAAATACTTCTCTCTTTTTTCACTTACGATTATTTAGCCTCATTATTATGAGGTATTTAATGAGTCCTTAGAACAAAATATAATTCCCTTTTTTAATAAAAATGGAATTATTAAAGATAGCACAATTAAAATGTCATTATTTCCAATAATTCTGATTTCAGCTTGTAATGGGTTTCTTGCACTGTTTTTCAAATTGCTAATTACCTGTTCTTTAGAGAATATGCATGCACATATGCCAAAGTGGAAAACCTCTAAATTTGTATTATTTCAAACGATGCTGTTTTTTCAATCAACCTATTTCAAATAGTAGTTTCATGGGTCCTAATCTTCTCTCAGATAAGATCCTTAAAATATCACATATGTCTCACTATAGAGAGAGATATTAAAATTAAAGCATAGCAAAAAAATAAGGATACAAAATTTGAAGGTAAAAAGAAACTGCATTCTGCTATCTATACATTTTTCTAAATATATTGTGTTCATTGTTAATGTTTACCATTTCTATATACATTATAATTATTGAAATCTTTCTTTTATATAAAGATTCACATTCTTACAAAATATACTTTATGGACATAACCTGAATTTTAGAATTAACTCTCTAGGGAGTACACAGTGCCTACCCGAAAAAAGATCATTTGCCCTCTGGAAAGGGAAAGACTCTTGAATGCATGTGGAATTGCACCATTTCGGAGATATTTGTATAGTGTGTAGAGAATGTCATTTTTCAAGTAGAGATTTAGTAAATACACTAAGGAAGTCTTGAACATTGTACTTTTAATGCGCAAAAGCTTATAAAATCAAAGCAGATTGTGATATTTGTGCTAAGAATATATCTTGTCTATCAATGGCTTACATTCAGGCAGTTATTTATTTCTCCTTTCATTTTGCTTGTGGTTATTATTTACTCAGGCTGCCATGAGTAAAACTTAATAAGAAGTATATTTTGAATTGCTCTTCTAAATACATTATTTTACTAGGCAATAACAAAGAAGGGACGAAGAGAAGATCTGACTTTATGCATAGTTTTGTCTAAATTCAATTGCTTAATGTAATGAAAACATGTATTGTCATGCACTATGCGTTGAAAATAGCAAAACTTCCATAAGTATAGCTAGGAGAAGAAAAATCTAGAATTTTAACAGGGAGAACACTTTCTATTTAACTGCATTTTGTATGCAATTCAATTATTTATTGAAACTGTTAAACGACTTCTCCAGTTTTTCTAATGCCTTTCAATGAAATAAATCATTGCTTTCATCCTCAGTGCTTAGTCTTTGAATCTAGTAAATAACAAATATCTGTCAAATTAACACTTAAGAAATATTGAGAAGTATATGATTTTATAATATACAATTGAGTTATATATATGACTAAATTCAGAAACATAAATCTTTTAATTTAATTATCTCTCTAGAGCTATTGATATCTGTATTTGATTACAAAAACCTACTTCAACTTCAGTCTTTGCCTCTAAAGAAAAATGCTTCCTGCACTCTCCAAATCATTTTGTTATCAACAGTTCTCGCCTAAGTTTTATTCAGTTGTAGGAACGTCCTCTCTTGAACCCTTGAAGAATCCATTGACTCTCTAAGTTTTTGGTAATAAAGAAAGGAACATCATTTGTTTTCCTTATTAGTACTTTTTCAGAGCCACAGTATATTCCTTCTAATACCTTCACTGATTCACTTTCATTACAATATAAGAAAAATTATGAAAGAAAAGAAAGAGTGGAAGCAAAGAAGGAAGGGAGGAAGGGAGGAAGGGAGGAAAGAAGGAAGAAAGGGAGGGAGGGAGGAAGGGAGGAAGGGAGGAAGGAAGGAAAAGGAAAGGATTTTTGTTGTGCTGATAGTGCACCAGGTGTGATACAGGGTTCTGAATATTAATTTTGTCATCATCCTAACAAAATTTGAAGGCAGAGAATACTATTGCCATTGTATAGATGGAAAACCCAGGAAATAATAAATAAGTTATTTGATGTCTCACAGCTAGTAAAGGGATAATGCTGGAATTGAAATCCACAGGCGGCTTCACTTCTAAAGGAAGTAATGTCTTCTACCAAGTAAAAATTACCAGCTTTTAGTTCCATTTAAATTAAACTGTAATGTTGTAATAAGAAAGTTATACAATTTACAGTACATATGTATACACAGAAAGCAAAACTCTATCATCCTCAGTAACTGTAGCCAGGGGTGTAGATCTTGGCCAATTCCTCATCTCTTCATTACATCTTGACCAGTCAGAGTAGGTTTGAATATTTCCTTCTGTGTCAGTCTTCAAAAACTAGGAATCTATTGATTACATTAAAACAACCAACTTAACAGTCATCAACTACAGAAACCCATCCAACCAGTTCTGAAGTGGCCATCAATTATTTTCTAAATAAGTGGCATTCTCTTTTGCATCCTGCTTTTAAGTATATTGGAAAATAAGTTTTGAAAACATATAAAACAGAGCAGCAAACAGAGATGCATATGTATACACATACAAACACACATATATAATCCTAATTTAATGTAGAATATATACAACTAATAGATTTCTACATTAATTTATTACTAACTGATCATGTCTTCTTAAATATCCCCATCTGCTAAGTTGGATATGGGCAGAGGGTGCAAATGGGGAAGAAAAGAACAAGCAAATTGATGTACAGTCAGGTAAACATAGTCCTTTTCAGCACCTAAACATTTCCCTTTACATACATCTCCCGACTCACATTCGGGAGTATGCATAAAGCTTCACATTCTCCATTTTTAAAATGCTTCTTCAAGAAAAAGGGGATGTTTGACTTCCATAACCACTAGGAGGTGGAAGGTAGGTGATGAGCCAGAATGCAGTGGCTGTTGTGTTTGCCAGTGTGGACTAAGAATCAATTGGTCCTGTGACTACTTCTGGACTCAAAATTTAGATAGATTTTGGTTTCTTCATTTGATTCTGAACTTCTGCCAGTCACCTTCTTACCCCTTTGCAGTCTCTTGCCAACTTGTCAAGTGGGGACTTCTGGCCTTTTGCATACCACTTGCAAGACATGAAGAAACAAGAAAAATACCAGTTTCATGTTCTACGATCACCAAGCCTCCATATCACGTCAGCATTGTTCATAGGTGAATATTCTTTGATAGACTTGCAGGCTCCCTAAGTAACCAGTGAAGTATGTCGCTATGGCTCCTGTTCTTCATTTCCCATATCTATCTCTGCATTTCTAGCTCTCTTTCTCCCAGACCTTCCTCTATATTTGGATTCATGCATTTGACTTACCTTATCCACCCACCCTTAATTATCTTTTACTCCCTGGTCTGAAAACAATGAGTTGTGTACCTTAGACTTCTTTCATGTTATGTTCTAATTCTCCCTACATTGAGAATGTCTTGAAACTCTTTAATCTAATTATATTCTAAATTTTGCATTCCGTGAATCTGAAAGTTTAAAATGTGAAATTTAGGTATCACCTGTCTCGTTGACCAAGAAACACAATTGAATATCCTTTTGGAGTTTGAATACAGGAAGTGAATTAAGGGCATATTTGATTATCCATGTGAATAGTTAAATTAAATAATTTTAATTATTAAAATTCTCCTTATAATTTATTAAGCAAATTATCTCATCAAAAATTATAAAGAATTTTAACATTTGAATAATGATAAAAAATAACTGACATTTTTCTGAATAATACTTTTACTCTGTGAAAAAATTCCCAAATCTTTTTCCCAGAAAATATATATGTGAAACTGTCAAATTTTGTTAAAGTGATACCATAGAATGAATATCCTGTTCAGTGAATACTTTATTTTTGGACCATATATGTACCTGGAGCATGTGTAAAAGGAAGTATTTGTTCTTTTAAGCCACAAGCTTCAGCTTTAAAAATGACATATAAAAGCACACAACCACAACCCAAAAGTGATTTAATTTTACTTCGTGATTCATTATACAATTTTAGAGGGTAGTTAAACGATCATATAATTAATTCTCCACTTAAGTTAACATGAACATTAGTTCATGTTTCTTGAGTACAAAGAGGTTGTACCATTTGCTTTGAGGACGAAGAGTGTGAAAGATCATAAGTATATTAATAAAGGGGTAAACTGTTAGTTTTAAAACCTTCACTGATAATCCATATCTGATTAACAGGAAGCCAACTATATATCTAAATATAGTTTACACAGAATATTTGAATTCATAGGAGGGAATGATGTAAAATTCTGAATAACAAAAAAGGTAACCCAATTTTATAGGGGATTTACTTCTTACAGATGAATTTGTGTCTCATGTACTAAGTATAATGCTGAAAAAATAATGAGTATACACATTCTATAGGTCTGTATCAAGTGAATCTAGATAGTATAATTTATATCATATTATCCTTATGATTGCTAGCAAGTAGGCTAAAAAAGCAAAATAGTTTTATTTCAAAGAAAATTTCCTCGGACGGGGCAGAGAAAGATGGCCAAATAGGAACAGCTCTAGTCTCCAGCTCCCAGCACAAGCCACACAGAAGACAGGTGATTTCTGCATTTTCAACTGAGGTACTGGGTTCATCTCACTAGGGAGTGCCGGACAATTGGTGCTGGTCAGCTGCTGCAGCCCGACCAGCAAGAGCTGAAGCAGGGCGAGGCATCGCCTCACCTGGAAGCACAAGGGGGAAGGGAATCCCTTTTCCTAGCCAGGGGAACTGAGACACACAACACCTGGGAAATCGGGTAACTCCCACCCCAATACTGCATTTTACCAAGGGTCTTAGCAAACTGGCACACCAGCAGATTATATCCCACATCTGGCCGGGAGAGTCCCATGCCCACGGAGCCTCCCTCATTGCTAGCACAGCAATCTGTGATCTAACAGCAAGGCAGCAGTGAGGCTGGGAGAGGGGCGCCCGCCATTGCTGAGGCTTAAGTAGGTAAACAAAGCCGCTGGGAAGCTCGAACTGGGTGGAGCCCACAGCAGCACAAGGAGGCCTGCCTGTCTCTGTAGACTCCACCTCTGGGGACAGGGCACAGCTAAACAACAACAACAACAACAACAAAAAGCAGCTGAAACCTCTGCAGATGCAAACGACTCTGTCTGACAGCTTTG
>NW_012105031.1:2558668-2567936 GCF_000951045.1 Mandrillus leucophaeus
GAAAATTTCCTCTAAAAATCTCCTGACACATAGTATAAAAATATAACATAGCTCACATTTACTGGGCATCTATGATATGCTAAGCACAGTGTTTTATGTTTATATTTTATTTTAATTTTGTAATTCGTAAGAGGTAGATGTTATTAATATTGTAATAGCAAGTGAGGAAATTGGGATAATCAAATAAATGGAATGTTGTTCCCTCTTCCTTGATGTGCCTCTGCTGCTAAATCTTCCACACTTTTTACTTAGTTAAAAATTTACTTCTCCTTTAAAACTATTTTAAGAAGGTTTTTTGATCCATCTCTGCCCAGTACCTCTTCTCCAATACCTGTCTTCCATTACGACTTTATTAAAAAGTGGTCATATGTCCATCATTGGTCAGGTTGCTTGGTTAATATTTGTTTTTATGTGTTTGCTCCAGAGATTATGATTCCTTTCTGCACAGAAATTGGTATGAATTTACCTCATTGATGTATCTTGTTCTTAACAGACAGAACACTTTATAAATGAACGTAAAAAAATATAAACTAAATTCTGTAACATGCTTAATACATGCTAGGTATAGGTGAATAGAAATGTCACTTGATGTTTTTAATTAAAAACAGAACCTCTCATGAAAAGCAAGTATCTACCTCCCCCAAACAAATAATAAACAAAACACCACTAGTACACTTTGAAAAGAAATAAAATGTTTTTAAAAACTTCTAATAGGTTTCCTTAGTTACTAAAGTAGCTGCCTAAAAATAGAAAATCTACCCAGGGGAGCTAATTTGTGATCCTTTGTGCCCTTTCATCAAGTTACAATGACTTCAAACTAAAAATGAAAGTGACACTTCTCGGGCATGAAATTGAAGTATATCTTTATAAAGTACATAAATAGTTCTCATTTAGAATTTCCCAGGGTTTTTTAATAGCTAAAAATTTTGAATGTGTATGTAGTACTCTCCTGTTTATAGCCAGTGTCTTGGTAAATGCAGGTACACGTGAAGCTGGAAGAGATTTATATTACACAGTATTTCCTTGTGTTGAGCACAAGGAATGTGTTGAAACTAGCATAGGGACTGTCTTTTACCTAAATATAAGATTTTAAAAGTCTCTCTTGTTATGGTCTCCTTATTCTGGTCTGTTTACCTAATCTGAAATTTAGTCTATTAGAATTTCTGAGATAAGACACACAAGCCACAATTAGGATCATTCAGTTTTAGAGCTGTAAAGCATGTCTAGGGCATCTAAATTTAGCTCCAATCTATTTAGTGGAGATCTTAAATTTATGCGACTAATAACATTAGTTTGATCACTTTCAACTCATTGCTCCTTAAACCATCACACTCTTTCTTTTTATAGTTTTTCAATAATTCATTATTTAAGACAATAAGCATTTGCTGACTACCCATCACAATGACATTCTATATCAAGAAAGGTTGATATGGAAGATACAACTAAATGAAGATATCTCAAAACCATGTGAAGATGTGACTGAAAACACTTGACGTGACATAGAAATGAGAGCTGAAATGAACATTTTGCACATCTGAATTTATAACAAACCTCAAACTGGAGGTCTGTCATACATTGGAGATTCCTATAATTTGGGATCAGGAAGGGATTAAGATTAACAGACAGAATTGTAAACTATAACTTATGAGTTGAATTAGGAATAGATAAGTCACAAAACAATATTGAAATAGTAAAAGACAATCTCAAAGTATTTTAGGTTTTCAAAAATTGTTGAGTTAGGCAAAATAAATTCCACTGATTAATGTAGCAAAGAAAAACATTACTGGGTGCTGTGTATTACACAAAATAGTTATGATGCACAGGGAAAGTTTAATTCTGGGAAAATTCTAGTTATTTCAAAAAACTACCCAATGCTTTCAGTCAGAGTGAGGTTTTAATCACTTACATGTGATTGGTTACATCTGTTTTCTTCCACGATTTTATAGATTAGTTTGTAAGTAATCTCAGCTAATATTTGAAAGTGGATTTGTCGCCTATAAGCACCATTCTTCTCATACCTCCATCATAACAAAACACTAATTTTGTTCATTTGTCTACTCTATCCAGGGAACCTTAAAGCATTTAGAAAATGTTGATCTTATCCAGTTTCATAAGTAAAGACTGACTAGTATAAACCAGTTAAAGTAATCTTAATTCCCTTGTGTGACATTGACTCAGAAACACTGGTTTTAGATAAACATACAGTACAATTCCCTGACAACCATTATTTGTTGAGATTTAAGTGTAAGACCTATTTTGATCTAATCAGACCTAAGAAAACACCTCATATTTCAGCTATAGAAAGAGGTTTTTTCTCTCTTTTACTGAATATAAACAACCAAACTTTTTGCCTGCTTGTAGGCATATTGTGGCCTTGAAGGAAGCCTAGCTGAGAAGAAATACCATATATGCCTGGTGTAGCACAGAGAGGTGGCTCACTCCTGTAATCCCAGTACTTTGCGGGGGCCGAGGCAGGCAAATCACTTGACGTCAGTAGTTTGAGACCAGGCTGGCCAACATTGTGAAACCCCGTCTTTACTAAAAATATGAAAATTAGCTGGGCATCATGGTGGGCAACTATAATCCCAACTACTTGGGAGGCTGAGGCAGGAGAATCACTTGAACCCAGGAGGTGGAGGTTGCAGTGAGCCAAAATCAAGCCACTGCTCTCCAGCCTGGGCAACAGAACCAGGCACCAGGCCCCATCTCAAAAAAAAAAAAAAAAAGAAAAAGAAAAACAAATAATCAAAAAGCTAGGGTTTCATTGTGTTTTGGAGCACACCCAAACTTCAGATTGTTTAATGTTTTTTTGTTTAAGTCAGAGCTTCTAAAGTGTGATACATGAGATAGTAAGGTGAGCACCACCAGGAGCTTATAAGGCAAATTCTTGCCACACTGCAGAACTATGGAATCAGAAATTTGGAATAATGCCTGACACACATGGGATGAACAAGATCTCCAGGACATTCTCAGGTACAGCAAAGTGTGAGAAGCATTGATGTGAGCCTCTTTAAGATTTCTGTTAATTACCGCAAATGAACCCAAACTAATAAAAAAAAAGACCAATTATTTTTATCAAACCAAGTGAACCAGTTATACGCACACATGTAGTTGTACAATAATGATATTTTTAAATAAACCTTTACTCATACGTTTATATTAATTATAATGCACTTTTTGAAGTCAGAATTTGAAGTTACATTATCCATTCATGCTTTCTATTCAAAAACATTTCCTATTCTTCAATAAACAACTATATATAGAGAGAGAGAGTTGATATGAACAACTACATATATACTTCATATATATATACTTGATACTTAATGTAAACAACTATATATACATATATATATATATTTCATTATCCTAGGAAAATTTATTTCTTATTAGTCTAATATGCATAATCTAAACCAGACAGTTAACAGTAAAAATACATAGTCACAATTATCATTAGAAGAATAACCTTTTACTCTTGAAAATAAATCCACAGAAAACAATGTTAAAAGATCACTGATGTCATAGATGTAGGTATATATTACAATAAAGTTTAATTTGCCTATTTTTTCCTCAAAATGGAATTTACAGAAATTGAAGTAATATATTTTTTATATTTAAAACATTACACAGTTTATTCTAGTTTTCTCTGTGAAAGTATAAGACATCTTCAAAATTATAGAAATATATGCAATTAATATATTCATATATGAACATTCAAATATTAATGGTGTGTAATAACTCCTTATTGTAAATTAAAATTAGTTACATCATCTTTATATTTAATAGCAACTATCAGTTTTAGAAATCCAATTTACTTACAGAAATCACTATATCAGGCTGTCTGTTAAAGTCTCTTACAAGGTACCTTCAATGGAGTCTGCTTTGCCATTAAAACCACCCTGTCAATTCACAGAGTAGATGAAAAAGTCCGAGGTTCATACACTGGTGTTGAACTTAGGGAATGAATATTAAGCTTTATACTCAATAAAAAATATAGAGAGTTCAATGCGTTAGTTTGAACATTCCATAAAACTGGTCAAAATAAAAATTTTGACACATCTACTTTATTTATTTGTTCTTCATTTATTTATTCATTTATCTGTTTATTTGAGACAGGTCTCATTCTGTCCCCCAGGCTGGAGTGCCACGGTGCCATCATGGCTCACTGCAGCCTCAACCTCCCAGGCTCAAGCAATTCTCCCACTTCAGCCTCCTGAGTAGCTAGGAGGCCCAAGCCAGCACGCCCAGCTAATTTTTGAATTTTTGATAGACATGGTGTTTTGTCATGTTGCCCAGGCTGGTCTCCAGCTGCTGAATTCAAGCTACCTGCCTGCCTCGGCCTCCCAACGTGCTGGGATTACAGGCATGAGCTACCTACCTTGCCCGGTAAAACTTCAGATTGAAAAAAGGCACTACATTCACAAAGTTCCCCAAAAGTGTGCTTACATTTAATCGTCTTAAAAGATTGGATATTTTTCTCTATTATGAAAACATTCTTCTGAAAACATAATCTTCTGAACCAACAAATACATCAAAAAGAAAATGGAAACATTTAATATTGTACTTGCCTAGGGACATATAAGCATAAAGAAATGGAGTAAACAACCTATAATATAACTTGATGTGTGTTAAATTAAGAAATTCTAGCTTAAATAGAAAACATTTATTAAATTTGCATTCCATTAACCCATTCCATTCTACTAGGTGAATTGCTTGAATTCTCATGGCCACACTGAAGCAGTTGCATAGCCTCAAGTTTAGTTCCCGTTTTCTAACAGGGTGAATACAAAATGAATGCATCAAAATGCCTGGCAACATTATGTGTTGAAAAAAGAGGTGCCAAAATCACATTATCTTAGACAAAATAAAGATATGGAAGCCAAATGGTTTTATTCTATCTTCACTGCCTAGCACAGAACAGGGAATGTAGAGCCTGCCCCTGAGTACATCAATGGTTTAATTATCACATGAGGAATGAATCAACACATCAATGTATAAGAATATGAATAGGAAGTACGCTTTCTAGAGAAAACTTGAGAAAATGAAAGAGCGACTTTGTAGATAAATTGTAAAGTATTGAATATTTTGAGCTTCTTCCAGGTTTGGAGTTCTCTTCAAATTC
Organism: Mandrillus leucophaeus; assembly: GCF_000951045.1. NCBI lineage: Eukaryota > Metazoa > Chordata > Mammalia > Primates > Cercopithecidae > Mandrillus > Mandrillus leucophaeus. Next base: position 2,563,788 of record NW_012105031.1, read on the forward strand.
TCTGGATATTTGACTATAACTCCCTTTAACCCTTCTCATCACTATATACACACTGATTTTGAATAACTTTTCATTCTCTCAAATAACTGGACAAATGTTTTCAAGTCGAAGTGAAAATTATGGAAATAAGTCCTTGGCTCAGATAGCAATGTGTATTTTAAGCAGAGTTTCTTAAGAGACTGTATGAACTGAATGTGAATTTATTTGGAATTTAAAATATGCCAAATAATGTACCCACCTTATTTCATTCAATCTTCAGAAAAAGCTCTAAGAGCGCTCATGTAATGTCACAGATGACCAAATCTGAGCAAGAGGAAAGTTAGAAATAGTATTTGAACCCTAAATTCTGTGAAAATCATGCTCTTTCAGTCAAATCAGTGGTTATTTTGCATCTTCTATAGTTTTGTTACTTATAAATAGTAATTCTAATGAAAACATTTCAGTTCATAGCAAACAATAACTCATACTATTAATATACTTAGCAAAATCTGACATATTTGTAGAGTTTATATTGAAGGAAGAAAAATGAACTCATTAAAGAAATTCTGTGATGCAGAGCTGATAGGCAATAAAAATATATACTTTGCAGAATGATTCTGTATTGATGGACAAAAAGAACCTGGCCAAAATTATGTGATTATTGTATCTTAATAAAGTTACAGATGCTCACGACTTGATGTTATGCTCATGACACATTATTGTTTACTTTGCTTAAAGATGAACTCCTAAAATTGTTTTAATATTTTCACAGCAACGAAGACAGAATAACATTAACCAATGTAAGAAAACATGATCTTAAGTAAAAGCAGTTGATATCATTACCCTGCATTTGCAAAACACTTTAAAGTTTCCTAAGCTCTTTCATACACATTGTCATTTGGCCCTTCAAAACCCTGTGAGTTTGCCAGAGAATATAAATTAATAATAAATTTTACAGGTGATCAAGTTAAGACTCAGAAAGATTACATATCTTGCTGAATAATACACATAATTTTATAGTGTCATTTATGTATTATTAAAGTCAACTTTCTTTCTGGATGTTCTGCTTTCTCTCTCTGAACAGCAGTGATTTTACTCTATGAGACTGAATTTTATTAAGTGTTCCCCAGTTTTTAAACTGGTTTTAATTTCAAAATCAAAAGTGAATGGTTATCATAATATAGTTCTCCATTAAGGCTGTAAAAAGTCCTGCACAGAAATTCGTATGTTTCTAATATATAGAACCAAATATATAAAAAAGAACCAAAAAGAAAGCAACTATTATTTAATTTATGGAAGAGGTTAGAAAGTACATTCATGTCCTGCAGCAAGAGTTTCTGAATCTTAGGATTAATTATTATACATTTTCTATTTTGTATTAATAAGAAATATTTTTAAAGAATCAGAAAAGTGACACATCATTTTGTAGTATGAATAATGATGAGCAGTTTTGAGCTCCGAGGATGCTGCAAGATCACAGAGAATGGAGCTTGGAGGCTTACCATATAAATTAGTGCAGTATCACATTAGGACGCAAGACACAGGCAGAGAAATGAATTCAAACTAAAGGAAAGGAATTGTCAGATACACTACTCTGAAATAAAGCAAAAACACGCAATAACATTGTTTTATTCTCCAGTGTAATCTTTCGGGATTCTGGACGTGGATGTAGGGATTTCATTTGCAATCATTCTTTACCACGTCAGAAATGCTACAGCAACTGTGTAAGAACAGATAAGTAACAAAATTAATCCAAATATATTCAGGCAATAAGACTGAAGATTAGTCAGCCAGATCAATGTGTTCTTTTCATCATGTTACCTGAGCAGAATGGTACAGAATGCTTAGTAATATTCAACAAATTCCTGGTGATTTATGATGTTGAAGCAGCCTGACTTTGCCATTTCTTCATCTGTGTATTTAAAGGATGACTTCCAAATTATTATCTGCATTAGAAAGAGTCATGCATTTCTTCAGTCTAGCCAGATTAGACTGAAGCAGGTTTGGTAAAGCATGAACTATTAAGTACAGTAAAATTGTTCATGTTACACTATGTACAGTTACAGCAGTGTAAATGTAGCGACGGTCACAGGATATTGGATATACAGGATATCTCCAGCTCTACCACTGATTCTTTGTGTTACTAGTTCTTAGACACAACTGCTCCACTGGCTACTTTCAGTCATCTCACTGAGAAATCAGAAAAGAATAATTTAAGAAGCTTCACACTAATCATTTATCCACCATCATATTTTAATATTCTATGGACCATATTTCATAAGCTTGACACAAATCACATTATACTACTATTTCTACGAGCCTATATTTTCATACCACTGCAAGTGTCAGATCTAGATGAATCTCCTGGCAGATCAGATTTCAATCTCAAGTGATATAAAATAGAGTACATTTTAGCTTGACTTTTCATCTACTTATTTCTTAAGAACATGATACAACTTTTAGATGAACTGAGATACATTCTGTCCTGCTGTGACATATACCAGTTAATTTAAAATAGGCAAGCATTTGTATGCTGAGAACGCAGTTTTATCATTGTGGACAAGGAGTTTCTTCCAAAACAGCTAAAGACGCTCTTGTCTAATTTCTGTTAAGCAGGAAAAAATAAGTGTTACATGTCAACTCTAATAAAACCAAAATAATTGACTCCAACAGATTTTCTGAATTTCAAATAAATAATTATAAAATTATTTAATAATGAATTGTTACCTTTTATAACTAATTCACTTTAATTAAAAGATTAAAAGTAAAGTGAGATCAGTACAAAACCTAAAGTTTCACTTGAATATAATTGAAGCTCTTTTTTGTTCAAGCTAGATGCCAGATTACAACTGATCTCACGATATTTCAGTGTAACGTTACATCCAGTTAATACTGAATGTATGCCAGTTCATCTAAAAGCTGTATTAAGTTCTTGAAAAATAAGTAAAGGAAAAGCCAAACTAAAATGCACTCAATTTGTATCACTTGAAATTGAAATCTGGTCTGTCAGGAGACTCTTACATATCTGACTCTTGACGTGGTATGAAAACACAGGCTTCCAGCTGCATCCATGTCCCTACAAAGGACACAAACTCATCCTTTTTTATGGCTGCATAGTATTCCATGGTGTATATGTGCCACATTTTCTTAATCCAGTCTGTCACTAATGGACATTTGGGTTGATTCCAAGTCATTGCTATTGTGAATAGTGCCGCAATAAATATACGTGTGCATGTGTCTTTATAGCAGCACTTTCTCATGACCCAAACATCTTGTAACCACAAGGCCCTAAAAAAAAAAAAAAAAAGAAAGAAAGAAAGAAAAGGAAAACACAGGCTTAGTAGAAACAGTAGTATAATGTAATTTGTGTCATATATTAGCCAGATTCCTTGATCAGAATCTCTTTGATCATTATAGAATAAATTTCATAGAATCAGCAAAGCAATTTATTGAGGAAAAATATGCATCCTGGATTATTTCTGCCATATAAATCTGGGGGGGAGCAGGGTACACCTACAGGAGATGAGTGTCCTTCCAACTGGACATCAATACAATTCCAGTTTACCACTTTATATAATAGATCATCAACTCCACCTCAGTATACATGGCATCAAAAACATTGAATCCTTGTATAATCAGTCAATGATACTGACACTCCAGGCTCTCTCCAGAGAGTATACACTTTAGGGCACTGTTGCTATCATGTTATTTAGTAAATTATGAAAGAAAGAATCAATATTCAAGAAAAAACAATGTACCACTAAATGTATTTATTCAAACATGTGAACCCTAATTGATATAACAGTTTACATCTGGAAAAGAAATACACTAACATCATTAACTTAACCTCTTAATAATGTATGTAATGTTTTAAATTTTATGCCTTTGTTTTTCATTTAAAGCAAATATTGTACATAATAACTCAAAATAAAAATTGAAACCTGTAACAAATTTATCTTGGAATATTTCCATAAAAAACAAAAAGTCAATATCAAATGAACATGTAAAACCCTGTATTATATACGAATTTATTACGTTGACTTCTTATACACATCTAGATGTGTATAAGAGACAGATAATACACATAATTTTATAGTGTCATTTATGTATTATTAAAGTCAACTTTCTTTCTGGATGTTCTGCTTTCTCTCTCTGAACAGCAGTGATTTT
>NW_012105031.1:2567986-2601393 GCF_000951045.1 Mandrillus leucophaeus
AAAAAGTCAATATCAAATGAACATGTAAAACCCTGTATTATATACGAATTTATTACGTTGACTGAGAAGAATTTCCAAATTAATTTGAAAGTTGGATCACACAATGATTTTACCCCTTGACATATCATATCCTCCTCATTGTAATGTCTTTTATATTCCATGACGATGTACTTTCTTTTCTACATCTGTCATTTTATAAATAAAATGGTCTTGTTTCAATCACATTGGATTTAAATTATTTTTTTCAAAAACGATTTTCCATGTAACTATGAATAATGTACAAAAAGATTTATTGTTGTTGCTTTCATTTTTTGGCCTATAAAATAAGAGGATTGAACTATACTCTTCGTAAGGTTCCTTTCAGCTCTAAAAAGCTCTGTTTGATGATCTTAACGTTATAAACATTTAAATAAGGACAATCCATCTGATTAATTTAAAACACATGGGTCAGTGAGGATGATTTGTTTACTTTTACTTTTCTATATTTTTAAATTCATTAAACTTTTTTTCTATCATGTACGTTAGATAATTAATTTTTAATTGAGAACAATTTTGCCTTCCAGAGGCTATGTGGCAGTTTATGGAGAATTTTGGTTTCCACATCGGCATTGAATAGGCTATCAATTGCCACGTATTAAGCTGTCAACTTCCAGATGTTAACCGTCTTAGTTGGAATGATACAATATCAGTACTGGGGGAGGCCTGAAGAAATCATTCACACTAAATCAGTGGTAAAGGATGTTATGAGGATCTCATCTCCAAGGGACATTTGGCCTTGTCTGAAGAAAGTTTTTGTTGTAACAACTTGGAAGTAGGGGGGGGTACTAGCATCTGGCAGGTAGAGACCAGCAATGCATGTTATAATGCACAGGACAGCCACGCACACTGAAAAATTATCTGGCCCATATTATCAATGTTGTGTAGTGCTGAGGTTTAAAAACCTTCTATCGAGCCAGGTGTGGTGGCTCTCGCCTGTAATCCCAGCATTTTGGGAGGCCAACACAGGAGTATTGCTTGAGTCCTGGAGTTCGAGACTATCCCGGGCAACACAGTGAGACCTTGTCTCTAATAATAATGATAATAATAAGAAGAAGAAATAATCAAAAACCCTCCAATAGAAGTAAAGAGCATTATTTTCTTTAGTCTACTGCTTTTAAAGATAAATATAAATGCCTATAGGTTAAATAATATTACTAAGAACACAGCATAGTTTAGGAAAACACACACAAAAAAGAACCTCCTTGTCTTTGAATTTCTAGAACTGGATCTCCTTCAAAATCACAGTCTAATATTTTCCCTTCTTCTTCCTTGACCTTGTAAAGGTTATTTTGCACATCTAATAAATTTAAAAAACAGAGTACACTCTTTTAAAAGTGATACTGGTATTCTGTTTTACAAGCTGATCATTCTTGATGGAAGAGGTTTCAAGCAATTTCCCTTTAAGCATTTTATTTTTAAAACATGATGTGAATATCTCACTTTGGGAGAACAGAAACTGAGGATTACAAAGAATGTCATTCATGTGATACATATTTATTGGGCACCTGTTGCTTTCCAGAATGAAGGGAAGGAGCAGACCATAAGAAGAAGCAAAGAAATAAAGAGAGAAATGCTTCTATAAAGGCATAAGGAAAAATAAGTTGGGCCATATCCTGATAAAAATATTTGCCTGTTTATGGGTAAAGAGTAATGAGTGAGAGAGACAGAAAAAAATGAGATAAAGGAAGCAGATAAAGGACAAAATAACCTAAGGCACGATGAGCAAGGTAAGGGAAACCATTAGACTGTTTTAAGCAAGAAAATGGCAACAATTGATTTCTCACTCTTTTTTTCTTTCTTTTTCCTCTTCCTCCCTCCCTCTTCTTTCTTGTGTTTTCCTTCCTTCCTATTTTCCTTCCTTCTTTCTTTATTTATCCTTTGCTCTTTAATAGTTTCATTCAGATTTCTGTAGTTGTTCAGAGAGAACAGATTAAAGATGTAAGAAATGATATCGAGCAGGACTAGGTTACTAGTTGGGGAAATGGAGGTAAAAAGTAGTTAAACCATGGGTGTAGTACAAATATTAAGCCCGTACTGCTTTACTAGTGGATTAGGTATGAGAGTTACGGGAGGATACGTCTCTAATATTTTGGGTCTGAACAGCTAGATAAATATTATTGCCTGTCACTAAGATATGGAGATTGGGGGGAAAGGTGTTTTTATTTTTTCTTTGGAAGAGGAAATTAAGTGTTTAACTGTAAATACATAAAATAGGGGTTTCATTACAAATGTAAAGAAATATATAAAAAATGGTTGGATATTAGAAGACAGTCTGAGGTCAGGTTATAAATTTGGATGTAATCAGTATATAGAAACAGTGAGGTAATATTAAAATTATAGAAACAGGTAGTATTTAAACTTGTAGAGAATACAGGAATGTAAAAAAAATAGAATATCTAAAGGCTTAAAGATCAGGAACAACACATGGAATAAGAAGACTAAATATTTTTAGAAGAAAAACTAATAAAATATATTGTTTTAAAAAACTAGTGAAGCAATGTTTCCAGAAGGGGTATTTATTAACGAAGAGCAATGCAGCTAAAGGTAAAGTAAGGAGAGGACATTGAATATAGTAAGAGAAAAAATGCTGATGATTCTAACAAGAGTAATTTCAGTAAAGTAATTGAGGCAAAAGTCCAACTAAAATATTTAGACTGAAAAACTCAGTATCGCAAACATGTCAACTTATAGATTTAATGAAATTCCAATTAAAATCCCAACTGGTTTTTAAAGGAAACTTGAAAGCTCATTTTAATATTTTGTAGAAAGTCAAAGGGTCAAAAAAAAAAAAAAAACAAGACAACTCCTGATAAAGAAGCAAGTAAAGAAGCAAGGTAGGAAGATATTCCTTAACACATACCTAGACTCCTTTTAGTAATTAAGTAGGCACTTTATTGGTTTAAGGATAGATACACAAATCAGAAACACAGGAAATAGAGTCCAGAAACATAGCATACATTAATGAACCCTTTCTATATGATAGAGGTGGCATCGGGAAGCAATAGGAAAAGGAAGATCTTATCAATTGATAGAAGACAATTGGATATTTATTAGGAAGAAAAAAGAAGGAAACTGAATATCTACCTCACCCCACAGAAATCAGGTACACTTAATACTTGAATGTGAAAATAAAAGTAAAGCTTTTAGAAGATAATAGGGCAGAATATATTTATAACCTTAGGATTGTGAAAAATTTCTTAAACAAGACAAGGAAAAAGCAATACACTAGAGTTTACAAGGGAAAAGAAAGAAAATAATAGGCCACAATGCAAACTGTGATTCTCCTAATTGTCTTAACTCTGTAAACTCTGTGTCAACAATAGGCAACATTTAGAAATGTTTGTAATAGTCTGTGTAATTTTATATCTAATAAATTGAATTTTTAAAATTTGAAATAATAAAAGACTGATTGAAACAATAACTAAAAATGGAGGCTTTGAAGAAATATGGTCTATAGAACTAAGGTTTATTTTTCTCCCTCCTAACATTTCACTAAAATGACTGTAATAATTTTTAAAAAGTTATATATTTTACAAGGTGGGAAAAAAAAGGCAGAGAGGAATAACAGGATACTTGATAAATATCGAAACACATTTTGAAATCTGGAATGCAGATATGTTGAAAACCAGTTTAGACAAGTGAAAGAAAGCTAAATCCTAAGAGCTTGAAAAGATGGATGTAGGAACAGTGAGTCAATTTGCTCACAGAATGAACAGACATGTGAGGAATGCAGCTAGGAAAAAACCGACTACTGAAATTCTGTTCTTAGAGCTGTCAGACCACAGCATCCTCCTTTCCTACCACACAGCCTCAGGCCACTACTTACTGTAACCTATGTTTGACATGCTTCTTCCATATCTTACTTAAGCCATGAAATCTGGGATCGAATATTGGAAGAAATAGCGCTGAGAAGCTTCCTGGCTTTGCAATACCTAAAATAGCAGAATTCAATTTTTAAAAAGTACCTAACAGAAAAACAGTAATAGGAAAGGTTAATAAGTATTGGGGAAGGACTCTGGGACTGGATGAAGTTAATGGTATTACTTGGTAATAACACATCTAAATATGTGAGATTTTAATTGTCATGTAAAATATAGATTGTTATTTCTACAATCTGTGGTAAAGGAAATTTAAAAATCATATACTATAAATAATAGCATGGATAGCAATGTCAAACAACAAATAAAATATATTTATATTACATATATACTTTTTTTTACTAAGTACTACTTTAATCAATGTTACTATGCATTTTTAAACCGCACTGCATTTTTGGTAAAAATGGTAAAAAAAAAAAAAAAAAAAAAAGATAAAAAATGCATAATGTGGGTTAAAAGTGCATAGTAGTAGTAATTTACAAAATAAAAGTAATTTACAAAAAGAAAGAAGGGAGAGAGAAAGAAAAAAGGAAGGCAGGCAAGCATATTCAATTTTACTGATTAAAAAATTAAATGAAATATTTTGCTTCATCACATTAATAAAATTTTTAAAAATCTCTTTGTGTCAACACCGCTGAATGTGGTGTAATAACTTTTTTTTTTTTTGAGACGGAGTCTCGCTCTGTCGCGTAGGCTGGAGTGCAGTTGCCGGATCTCAGCTCACTGCAAGCTCCGCCTCCCGAGTTTACGCCATTCTCCTGCCTCAGCCTCCCGAGTAACTGGGACTACAGGCGCCCGCCACCTCGCCCAGCTAGTTTTTTGTATTTTTTAGTAGAGACGGGGTTTCACCGTATTAGCCAGGATGGTCTTGATCTCCTGACCTCCTGATTCGCCCGTCTCGGTCTCCCAAAGTGAGTAATAACTTTTTTAAAGGACTTTTTGACAATGTGTTTGGCATTGTAAAAATTCAAATCCTTTTATAAAGCAAATCTATTTCTGGAACTTAACAGAAAGGAAGGGGTGTGTGTGTGTGTGTGTGTGTGTGTGTGTGTGTGTTCGCGTGCGTATGTGTGTGTATGTGCACCTGTGGGTGTGTTTTGTGTATATTAAGTAAAAATTGAAAGTTTCTTAAAGAACTATCCTAGGGGACTGATATAATTAGGCATTCTATATGCACGTGCAAAACATCATACAACTACTTAGAATGATGTCACCTATGAAGGTTGCTCAATTATATCAGGTCCTACTGCCTTTAACTTGTAAATATTTCTTTAAAAGGAAAAAGTGGCCAGGCGCGGTGGCTCACGCCTGTAATCTCAGCACTTTGGGAGACCGAGGCAGGCGGATCACGAGGTCAGGAGATCGAGACCATCCTGGCTAACACGGTGAAACTCCATCTCTACTAAAAATACAAAACTTAGCCAGGCGTGGTGGCGGGCTCCTGTAGTACCAGCAGCTCCAGAGGCTGAGGCAGGAGAATGGCGTGAACCCGGGAGGCAAAGCTTGCAGTGAGCCGAGATCACACCACTGCACTCCAGCCCGGGGGACAGAGCGATACTCCATCTCAAAACAGTAAAAAATAAATAAATAAATAATAAATAAATAAACACATAAAAGGAAAAAGTGTCTTTGCAGATATAATTAAGTAAAATATCTTGCAATGAAGATATTATTCTGAATTATCAAGGTGGGCTATAAATCTGGTCACCATATACTTAGAGAGCCAGAAAGAAGAGAAGGCAATGTTATCAAGGAGACAGAGATTGGAGGGATGTGGCCACCAGCCATGTAATGCTAGCAGCCACCAGTAACTGGACTAAGCAAGGAATGGATTATCTCCTAGAGTCTTCACAGGGAGCACAGTTCTGCCAACCCTTGAGTTCAATCTAGTGGAACTGACTTTGGACATGTGACCTCCAGTACTGTAACATAATATATTTCTATTATTTTAAGCCACCAAGATTGTGGTACTAGGTTACAGCAGCTGAGAGAAACTAATATACCATCTATATTCACTGACAATGAAAAATGCCTATGTTATATTGTTAATTTTAAAAGTCAATTTATAAATAATTTATGTTCAAAAATACTTAGAAAACCACTGAAAAACTATGTTAACAGTAATTACACATAAATATTAAGATTATGGATAATTTAAATTTAAAAAAATATTTTATTTTATTTTTAGAGACCAGGTGTCGCTTTGCTGTCCAGGCTGGAGTGCAGTGGTACAATCATAGGTTACAGCAGCCTTGAAGTCCTGCCTGAGCCACCGTACCTGGCCTGATTTATTTTAATCTTTACGATGACCATGTGTTATTTTTCTGGTAAAAATACTGCTATTTTCATTTTACACAAACATAATATTTTTTACTATAGACAGCAAAATATTCCTATGTTTAATCATCTAGACTAAAGTGGCATAGTCAGAGTTTTCTGAGGGTATTAAGCCCAGTGAAGTGGCATGTGTACTCTGGTACAGTTTTTTTTTTCTTTTTAATTTACATAATTACTAACATTTGAGGTTGAATAAATCACTGTTTTTTGTTTGTTTGTTTGCTTGTTTATCACTTAGAAATTACATTTGCCTGCTAATGTAAGAGACCCAAGCTTAGTGACTTCCGTACACTATAGGTTTATTGTATTTTTCTGTGTAAAATTAATTTGAAAACAGGGCATAAAGGGCTAGTGTAGCCACTCTAGAAGTCACCAAGGAAACAAATGTTTTCTGTCTTTGTATTCTGCCATTCTTGGTGCATGGTTTCACCACCAAGGGCATTAATGTAGTATAAGGTATCTGTTGAGCCAATATTCTAGGAAAATAAAAAGAAGCAAAGGGGAATATACTCCCAGTTGAGTCTTTGCTCTTTTAAAGAGTTGCATTCATCAATATCCATTTACATCTCACTGGGCAATCCAATCTGCATCAAGGTAATAGTCTTACAAGGGAAAGCAATGTTACTAAGGCAGAGGGAGATTAATACTGGTTTGAAAAATGACAGCCTCTTCCATACTCACGGAACTAACAACTAAAGATGGCTCTGAGAAACATTCAAATCAAGATAGGAAAGGAGCTGCTCTCATGACATTTGTTGCCAGTCTTACACCTCTAGTAATCATAAATACTTGGTAAGATTTATCTGTCTTGAGACTAAAGACAGACTCAGTCTGTTTCTATTCTTTACCCACTATAGACTATAAATAGATTAATTAACTATTTTAAGTGCTTAGTTAAAAACGTATTCAATTTGATTTATATACATAAATTGCAGAGAATTGGATCTATATGTGAAACTTTTAACTGAAAATTCATGTTGAATTTGTGATAAAGAGAATCCTGCCTGCCAACATCTATATAGGACACAGCATCTTTCTTTTGCATCAACTGGCTGAGCAGTTCTCCTCTAACATAGCATCTGCTAGAATGAAAGTTTGTTAAGTAAATAAAGTTTGTTAAGTAAATCTTGGTGAAGCACATGCCTACCTGAATTACTACCAATCAGGATATGAATTCATAACATGATCTCTAAATAAGTGACCATATGTTGAAGAAGCATGACAAAGCAAGGATAAATATTGTGTAACTGAATTCCACTAATTTGCAAGCCTTCAACTTACAAATTATATGAATTAATGATGAATATTTAATGGCTTTAATTCTAATTAAGCATGAATAGCAAAATAAAACCGAAAAAAGCACAAATAAATATTAAACAAACACATCAGGGAACAACTTTTATCTAAATATAATTGTTACTTTTTAAAGGATTACTAACCATATGTATATGAGCATTGTATAAATGAAAATCTAGATATAATATAACTCAGCATTAAAAAAATCTTCAGCTAGGCACAGTGGTTCCTGTCTGTATACTCAACTAGGGATGCTGAGGTGGGAGGATTATTTGAGATCAGGAGTCTGAGACCAGACTGAGCAACATAGCAAGACTCCATATAGAAAAATATTTTTTAATAATTAGCCAGGTATGGTGGCATGCACTTGCAATACCAGATACTCAGGAGGCTGAGGTGGGAGGATCACTCAAGCTAAAGAGTTTGAGAATGCAATGAGTGAACTATGACCCCACCACTGCCCTCCAAGCTGGGTGACAAAGCAAGAACTTGTCTCTTAAATTAATATACATATATATTTGCATATATAAATATATATTTAACAATGTTCCATGATATACACATTGTCTATGTTTATTTTACAGGTTTTCTTCTACTGTGTCTCAGCAACATTCAACATGTTCCTAAGTTAAAATACATTTTGGTCCCCCTTGAATGCCTTTTAAGTTGACATATAGCACATCACATGAACTCTTAATTAAGTGATGATTACCTTAATACGCAAAACCATTAGGTTGTCTCAAGAACTATAAACATCTTCAAAGGTTTGTGTCATTAAATTATTTTTGCTTGTTTCTCCTCCACATCCATATTAAGTAAATATTTATCAATATATAAGACATAATTCTTAGCTGTGTTTTGATTATGCACAAATTGCTTTTTCTGTATTTTTAAGTTGCCAAGTTTTCAATCTGTTGCCTGATTAATAAACATCTGCTGGATGGTAATAGTGCTTATATGATCCCCTTGCCACCTCTTGCCCAGGGGCCCCATAAGAGAAAAAAATGTGATTTATACTAGGCATAACTGCTGTCCCTAGAGGAGTTGCTAGCACACTGTGTGTGCTCAAGAAATCACCAGGAAGTTCAGTGGTTAAACTACATTTCAAAAACAGAAATAGAACATAGACACATTAGCATAGCATGAAAGACTTTTATAGTGGAGGTGTCCACAAATTTTCATAACGAACCATACTTCTAAGAATTTGTAAGTCTCTAACATAAACAACCTAAATAATAATGAAGTAAGCATTTATTCAGCATAAATATACCCTAGTCACCATGAAGTACCTTACACATATTATCCCATATTATCTAAATAATAATACTATTATAATCTACTACTTGCAAATAAGAAAACGAAGGCTTAGAGAGCCTAAATTGTTTTAATCCCAGGTTTTGCAGCTATTGAGAGTATTACTCCAGAACTAGAGTCTTTAGCTGCAGTGATAACCTGTGCCTGTTAACATGAAACACCTCAGTAAGTAGAGACACCTGAAGTTTTCTTCCAAATCCAAGCAATTTGGGATTATCTGTTTCTCTGGATTCATCATTGTACATAAACCAGAGGAGTTATATGTAGAGGATTAAATACACGGTTTATTTGATATGCTTATTTCAGAAACTAAAATTAGTTTTAAGATGCTCCCCATTTTTCCTGTTGCTAAGAAACTTACACTTCAGAATTGTGTAGAATGCCCTAGATTCAAATGGAGAACAAAAACAATTACTGAAATACAGTAAAAATCTACTGAAATGAAATCACAAATTAAAGTAAATAAAACTCATTTAAGAAATGATTTTTAGGAAAAAATATATAATCTATTTGGTTCTTAACAAAAAAAAATTGTTTTTCCATAAAAGAAGGCAGAGATATAAAATTATATCATTGGACTTCATTCTCCCCGAAGATTAAGTACAGAAATACATATTTTGTGCATTTGTATTACTCTAATTTTATAGTACAGTATTTGGCAGAATTCTTCTTGTACTGATCAACACAATATATCTATTATCTATTAACATTTATTGTACAGCCCTTATTCAATAACATATAGGTATTTACATGTTTAAGCTATGCATTACTGATACAGTATTTTTGCCGGTGTTTTAATACTTCCCAGGAAGTTAGTTGTCAAAAAATTGAATATGTCTCAGTCATTTTGATATTTGATACAAACATACTTGGCACTTACTGTAGCATATGTTTTTAATGCTAAATAATTGGCCCATCTCTAAAGTTAAAATAGATGGACTTGAATAGCAAACAATATAAAAATATATTGTTGATATGAAGATGATGAGAGGGAAGAAAGAAATACTAAAAGTTGCATGCAATTTTTAATAACTCACAAAAATAGTTGTTTCCTTTTGGAAAACAAGATGATTGATAGCCATTATTCAACTTGATTCTGATCAATTGAAAGGCAGGCGGATAACACATAATATAAAGACAGAAGTTTCCTCTATGAATTTAGATAATTAGCTATTAAGTGCAGATTTGGAATGAAACAGATTTACAATCAATCCCTCTGCTGGGCATTTAGTTCTGAGGTTATGTGTACCTAATTCCCAAAAGATATCAGCACAGTGACTTGCCTGATTAATCTTGACCTACCAATGCCTTTAATACCCTAGCTAAAAGTCTCAGGGTTGTAGTTTCTCCCTCTTTTCTCACTAGGAAATTTAACCTCCCACCATGTCCGGCTAATTTTCGTATTTTTTGTAGAGATAGGGTTTCATCAGTTGCCCAGGCTGGTCTCAAACTCCTGAGCTCAAGCATTCTGTCCAACTCAGCCTCCCAAACTGCTGGGACTATGGGTATGAGTCACTGCCCAGCCTTCTTATTCTTTTTATGAATTAAAATTTTAGTTAATGTCACATTGCATTTGGGACCCAGTACTCCAAATATTTTCTATTCTATTGTTTAAAACTCTCCTTTCCATGTCTTACAATTTTGCAATTTGCTCTTCATTCTTGGTGAATTTTTAAATTTTCCTTCTCATTACACGTATCTGAACACATTGTAGATATTCCACTCGGATCATGATAAAAACAACCCAAAATAAATAAAACCAGTCAATTTTAAAATGTTGAATAAATCCTTTTAGTTATAATTTGTCCTGAAATTAGATATACAGTTTTATGCAAAATCTGCAAAACAGAAAAACAACATAGCAAAACACTGAGCTTGAGTTTTGATTACAGAATCCTGTGCACATTATTGTCTGGAATCAGTATGGGAGGAGTTACATAAGGTATGAAGGGAATATTGTGATCCTCCTCATACTCTGGCTTCGTAACCCAGCTATAATTTAAAAAAGAAAAACACCTCGACACACTCATTGTATTGTTTTCAAGCCCAAACTAATATATGATGGATTTTTATTAAAAATATTCCTCTGAGGCTTTATATTTTCTAAGAAAACTAAATCATATGATTTTTACTATCCATATCATGCTTTGTACAGTGTTTGTGTTTCTGATATTAAATGATTTTCATACAAAATCTGAATTATTCTATATTTTCTATGCAAGGAACCATTTATAAGCTAGAGGTCATTTAACTTGTCTAACAAAGCAAACAAATCTTAAAATTAATATTCTCTAGTTAAATTTCAGATACTAGAAAATTCTAATTGCATGCATGCTTTTAATATCAAAAGGGAAAATGAAAAAAAATGAATGTTTTAAAAGCATTACATTTAGAAAAATTAATCTAAAAGCTCTGAAGCTAATTTTCAGACATTGTATGACACCAATTTATGATTGAATTAAGAGTTAAGAAATCAGTAAATACAACATGTGGCTCTTTTTATTATTTTGGTTCTCTGGGTACAAAATATATAATGTATATAAATTTTAAGTTTAAATTATTGGTCACATTTATAAAATAAAAATCATTTTAGTAATTTATAAGTGAGTTTGAAGCTGAGTAATAAGTATCTAATATACCTAAACTTGGTTCTAAAAATATTGTATTTAATGAATGGATATTTGAAATAAAACTAAGCTGAGGAAGTACCTTATACCAACTTGTGATAGCTGATACCAAGTGAACAAAGACAGAAAACCTTACCTCCTTCATCCAGTTTCTCATACATTTTCTCTGTTCAGTTCCTAGTTTTAAAACGTTATATTCACATACATATTTATACGCACACACACATACAAAAACACAAACACACGTTAGCTTTCTAAGAAACTAGTAGGGAAACGATCATCACAAATACACAGAATGTTAAAGCAAAATTCTGGTGTATCAAATCATGTTAACTAGAAGAAAATAAGAATCCCTGATTAGAAAAAAAATAATAATAATCCCAGGTCAGTATGCCAATGAAACCAAAGACTGATTTCAAATGGTATTGGCATTTGTTTTTCTTGAGAGGTTATACAAATATCAGCTGTGTTGGTATAATATGTTTGCAAGCAAGCCAAATTTGGGGGCCAAAGTAGATTCATATTTATAACAAATCTATATATGAAACTTAAATAAGATTAAATAAGCAAACAGATGGTTTTGCAGGTGGTCATGTCTTAAAAACTAAAGCTATTCAAGAAGGAGCATGTGTTAGTGTCTTGAAGCAACGATGGACACAAACAGCTGCTCTAAGAATTTTCTATTCCACTGAGTTGATATATTCTGTCAATCTTTGGCTACAATTAAGTTCTCAGTTGTCCCAATATATCACACTCACTGAACTGTCAGTATTACCATCCCTGAATGTACACCTTTAACAAAAATATATAGCATGTGTGCAGAAAGTTGTAGATTGTCAGAGCTTGGAGGAATGCAGTAACTGATTACTCACAGGGGAGAAGAAAAGATTTGGTTCAGGAAGGAAATGCAGTTTGACAGGCTTTCCACCATCATCAGAGTAGGCCAAAATCAAATGTCAAACAATCACTTTGTAACCCTAAGTTAACCAAAGTGATCCATTCCTTACTCTCTAAAAGATTTCACACTTCACAAAAATGGCCACAATTTCAGCACTAGATCATTTCTAATTAATGTCTGAATTGTCGATATAACTTTAGTAAAGTGTTAGGTTTTGAAAATTTCCATCTGGAAAAACGGCAACTTTCATGCTCCAATTGTAGAAAATGTCTTCAAACCATCATCCTCGGCAGAAATCTTATTATTGAAAAGTGAAGCATCACAAATTCTGTCATTTATCCAGGTATCATCAGCTATCTCATTTAAGGGAATGGCAAAAACAGCTGAAATCTTATAGACTGCCATGTACAAAGGAGAATGTTAGAAAAAGACAGTGTTTCCAGGGAGATTTTGGCTCTTCCATAATCTAAAGGTTTCTATTTCAGTTACCAGAAAGAGGTCAGAACAAGCTTGTTGGGTGAAAACTCCTGAGTCCAGAAGTGTTAGTTTCCTGATCCTATGACTTTAGCAAATATAAGAATTGCATGATTCTCACTTAGTACGAAAAGAATGACACACATATGACCTTCGTAGTAACTATTCTACTGACAACTGCACAAATCTTTAACCCAATACTAATTGTAATTAGAAGCAAAATGAATCCTGTTATAATCCAATAAATTGCTAATCACTAAATTCTCTATATGTATTCACAGCAATTGTCCCATTTCTTAAGACAAATGTATTGTGTACTAGCTGCAATTGAAATGTTACAATAACAAGTAGCCTATTCATAGAAAATAGTGAAGGGCATTTGAACAAGATTTGTATTACTATTATTATTGCTATTTGAGGTAGCATAAAGGGCAACTAGGCTTTTAGGGTAACTCTGAGTTTTGGTAAACTACTTAGGCCATTGATAAACTGTTGAAGATGTAATGGTTTAAAAGTCATACTAAAAATGAATCTACATATTATTTTATTTAATCTCTGTAGAAATTTATAACTATATGTAACTATGACCATAATACAACAAGGCAATGAGATGTTTTATGAAAAGTAATTGATTCCCTATGTTATGAATATCAGCATCATGTCTTGGAATGAGTCACTTATGTGACCATATAATAAATATCATTTTGCTCATTTTAAATTTCACAAATATAAGGGTATGTCCTAATTGTTAGATTTAATGAGGCCTGAAATTACTGTGCCCACAATCCGTAATCTTTGTAAATATTTTTTACCTTCAAACCTTCTAGTATTCTCAGTTGATCCTCATACAAAATTTTTGATATTCTCTTTTTTATTCTCATAGCTTTTCCTACACCATTTGTCATTTCCTTAAATTATAATAATTGCATTCACTATTTTTAAACTGTGGATTGAGTGATTTTTCAAATTTATTTTCAAAATGCTTATGAGAAGTAGCTCAAATTTTAATGTCTTTTTGATGTTGTTCACATAAAAATCATTGTTATTCACATGAAAATAGTAAGTCACAATCATTATAAAACAAATTACTGTGATGCAGTCATGTGAAGAAACATGTGAGCAGAATCTTGACATTTAGATTGAGCATAAGGCATTTTGAGAGTCAATTGTGACTGGACCCAAAAAATGATCAATGTGAAAAACTGACTTGAATAAGTAACATAAGGCCATATTAGGTAGGCAGTTGAAGGTAGGGCTATATTTTTACTGTTAATAGATTGTTATGTGTCGTAGGAATTAAAAAAGCAATTGTCAGAAATTTCATTATGTCAGAAAGTCCTATTATCTAGGAAAAATACATTGGAGATATGACATAAAACTTCAGTTTCTTCATAATCTTCCTAATGATTTCTTTTCTAGAAGGCCACTGAAAATTAAAAATCCTGTCTCCAAAATACAAATATATACACAAGCTATCTTATCTGCTGTATCTTTCCCCATAATATGTATCACAACACAATACAATATATTTATACTCATTTACTGTATAACTGAAATTAGAACTTAGGTTTCATGAAGGAAGGCATTTTTGTCTTTGTTCTCCCCCCAACCCCCTCAACAGCTGTAATACCAGGTAAGAGAATTTCCTCTAGCATATTGTAAAACACAATTAATAGTAGTTGAATAACTACAAGCATGAATCAAAGATTGACTAAAAAAATAGAAATGTCTAAATGTTACGTTATAAAATAATGTATAATAACTATGTCTCAATACCTACAGAAATGCATAAAATAATTATATTCAAGAAAACAGTTTATAATCAGCAAGATTTTTAACCTTTTGAAGGCCATATGTATTTATGTATCAGGATCACAAAATTGTTCACTTCCACTGAATTAAAGCTGAACCTAAAAAGGAAGATATTTAATTCTAAATAACTATAAGTCAAAAAATATAATTTATTGTTTACATTCTGTTTTTGTCTCATGTTTTGTATATGAGTAATAACTGATGCAGATACTTTTAGAAAGTACAGAAGTATCAAGAAACAAAAATAATCCATATAATCCCATATATTATATTAATATTTTGTGCTTAAATCTATTCAGAACTTTTAAATAATTTTGAAAATAGAGTTGAAATTCAACCTCATTAGCAATGTTATAGCTATTACTGCATAATGTTACATTATTAGCATTTTAAAGTTCACTAAAACCACAGCATTTCTATTTAATCATACTTTATATCTTTCAATGAATATTATCGTTTGTTTTTAATGTTATTAACTTTCAAAGTTTTCAGTTTCTTAGAATTGGTCATTCAGTCAATGTTCTGATATTGTTTTTGAACTTCTACCAAATGTCAGTCCCTCTGCTGGGGTTATAGAACTGAACAAAACCAGCATGGGCCCTGCACACATGGGACATGTTTTCCTATTAAAACAAGGCAGACATTAAACTTTAAACAATGAGAAAGAGTATATTAAAAGTATTATTTCTGTAAAAAGCAGAGACAGGGCCATGAGATTGTAATTGGGGAATTATATCTAGTAATTTTAGCATTAGGGTCAAGAAAGAGGCTTCATACATATTCATATACACAAACACACACAAACATATATACATTTATATAGTGTCTATAAATTGTTTACATATCTTATTTTTGCTACTTATAAATTTAAAGAGAAAATATAAATATGTAGATAGGTGAAACATTGGTAGTTTAAGAAAATATATAATATATATTAAAATATTACATCTGGAATGTTAGGAATCATGAGAATCCACTATTTGCATTACAAAAATACTTTTAAAAATGAGTATGATAAAAAAGAATTTTTCTTCAATAATAATTTCCTTAATATTTAATTGTTTCACATGCATATCTATTTGTTTGTGAAGGTAATACTTTTTAGAACATTTACATGAAATTTTCCAATAATAGTATGAAGATTCTAAGACTTACACACACAATTTTCATCAAGTATTCAAGTATATCACCTTAAAAACAAACTATTCTTCATTTAAATCACGTAATATATACATTATTGTGTTCAGAAAAATATTTATTGTTTATGACAGCATTTATCTTAACATTATAGGTTTTACAGCCTATATAATTTAATAACATATGAAGACTTTGAACAAAAGTTTGTGTGTATGAATTTGGTGAATGTACATTTTCTGAATATATGCTTAATTTGTTTTCTGGTTTTAGTTTTTATGTTCGTAATAATACAGATGATTTTCAATTTTCATAATTATGGAAAGAAACAACATGAATAGTTTCCTCATTTACTCAATGCTATCTTATTTTTCAATTTCAATCCATGTAATATGTGAAAGAAAGTAAAATCTCTTAGCAGGCTAATAAGTAATATGCTTAACTCTTTTTGAGGATTACTTGCTTTGGCATATCATATGATTTACTTAAAGAAATAGACAAACTTCAGTTCTCTAATAATCAAATAAGAATATAATATTACCACCTAACAGATATGTCTAATTTACCTAAATGATAAAAATATAGAATTGCACTAGAAGGCAAATGCCAGTCATTTGATTTTAAAAAGGAAAAAAAATTTCTAAAAGACAAAAGATAATTATTTTTGTGAGTTGCTTCTAAAACTTTAGTAAACATTAGATATTATTTATGTGTATAAAGTCCTATATTAGTCCAAAATTCAACATAATTGTAATTAAATTGAATCTTCAACCACATGTAGAAATAAAATATTTTCAAGAGAAAAAATGTTATCACTAATACAATTATTAGCATTAACTCTGTGTCTAAAGTTCTGAGGTATTAAAAGAGTAACAATTATTGATTAGAAGACCTATTCCTCATTGTAAGTTTTGCAAACAATCGACAATCCTTGTTGTACCCTTTAAACCTTTAACAATGTTGTACCCAATGTTGTAGAACATTGTACAACAATGTTGTACCCTTTAACAATGGTTACAGTAGTCTGAGAACTTTCTCTAGAGGTACAGTTGCTATGTGATACATAGATTTGAATCCAGGCACCACCACTCACTAGTTCTGTGCCATTAGATAAATTTTTTAACTTCATGAGCTCATTTTTTCATCTGAAAAATTTTACTAGCTATAGTTTTTGATAAAATCAAAGTGATCATGATTATGAAATGTTTAACATAATGTTAAATCGTCAGACTTCCAGTTACTACTTTTACTACTTATTCATATTTATTTTGTGGACATTCCTTACATTTTTTTATTCTTCTTTGCTATTTTAGAAGCCACCTTACTCCTTATCTTTTTGCTGACGACTTAATGAATTGTCCATCTAGCACCCATTTCTAAGAAGTACACCTTTCCTGTCCAAGTTTCCCAGAGTGACACTGGTGTTTCATCAGATGACTGAATTTATGTGCCAGCTCTGCCTCTTAATAACTGACCTGAGGATAATTCTTCAACATTTTTTTTTAACATCTCAGACTTCTAATCTATAAAGTGCAAATCATAGTGGTATTTAACTAGTGATGTAATTCAAGGGATAAACAAGACAATGCATGACACGAAGCATTTAAAACTGTGCCTGCATCCATTAAATGTGTCCAGTGATATTAATGCATACATACTCTTGCTTGCCTTAGAATGTGGTCGATTAGTCATTTTCAGCATAGAGATGGTCGACATATTTTGAATATATTAACAAATCTAGAACTGAGAAGATCATATTGCTCAGATTCTCTATGAACCTCAGAAAAGACACCAGAAAATTCAATCCTGTATTACTGAATTATTTAAACCTTCAGAAACCATAAAAGCAACTCTTGATGAAAACTGACACCTGCTCTAGGGAAGTCAACATGAAAGATGACACATTTAGGACATATGCTGCAAATTCATCACAAATGTTCCCTGATGTGCTAGGTAACTAGGAACATAACCATCACCAGAGCAGTTGCAGGATTTTTAGAATTTATCAGGGATTATTTTTCATCTGTAAGTAGCACATACTGGTTTATCACTAAAGGCCACTTTCCAGAAAAAGAGAGCTGAAGTTCTGTTTTTGAAGAGTGAGACTGGGGAAAGAGGGAATTTAAAGTCTTAAACCTCATTTGAAAACTAGAGGATTTGAGTATTTTTAGATTTAAGCATTTGTTTTATGTTTGTAAAATAGTTTTTCCATATTACAATCTTCTTTTGACATATATGACTTACAAAACTGGTAACTTCTACAGGACTTAAAATGCTAGATATTATTACTATATTTCAAATTATCATTGTGTATATTTTTTAAAATATTTGAAAAACTAGTTTTTCTCATCTGATTTTTGAAGTTACAGATGTCCACTTGCGGCCTAGGCAGGCAGCAAGCTTCCATTGATCCTTCTCAGCAGAAAATAAGGGAAGGATTTTTGCTAGACCCAAGACCCTTCATGCTACTTTTTAAGACGAGCAGTACTTTATGTTTATGTGTATTCCAGTTATTTGTGGGGAAGCATCTGAGACATGTATCTGCTCCCTGGGAGGGCATTAGAGCACCAAATAGTCATTAAGGGCCTATGACTCCTACATTCTTGTATGAGGGTTTACCTCTTCCTCTATGAGAGCTGAAAATTTCTTTTTCACTGTTACATAATTAAATTTATTTTTAAAAATCACCACACATTTTAGTACTTAGGAGTGTAACAGAGTCTAAGGCAGGCCCTAGTCCACTATTCTGACTTGAGTTTTCTCGGTGTATTTACATTGCACAAAGTCAGTGAGAAAGTATTAAATAAACATTGCAAATATTTAAATATGTTCACAGGATAGTGTAGAATTTTCCCTCCATAATACTATGGTCCTGGCAGCATATAATGCCAAACATTATTTTACTTTTACGTATTTGGCAATTTGACAAGAAAAATGTTGCGAATTACTTTAGTTTTTGACTTGTATTTTATACATTCAATATAGCATAATCAAGACATTACAAAGAATAAAGTGTTAAAAAAGAATGAACTATCTATTAATATTTTTCTATCCACAAGTGAATTTCTCAAACTGTTGACTTCACATATTTCTCCCAACTCCTCCACCCCCTACCCTAAGCTATCATATATATACACACAACTCCTGGCACTGGTGCTAGATGTAAGGACTTTATTTTTTAATCATTATGACGGTTTTTGTTTTATATTACATTATTTTTCTCTTGTAGGGATTTTATAATTTTGTATCACTGTAATCCAATTTTAAGCAATGTGAAGCAAGTTTATGTTAACCTAGTTTCAGATTTGCTCATAACCTGTTCTTTTATTGATTTTGCATTCCTAAATATTACATTACATTTCACTTCTTAGTTGGTGGGAGTTCCACACACAGGACTTTTTCTGTTGGTATATATGTATTTTATTTTTGAAAATAGTTCAACCTTTTACAGATTAAGAACATAATTCTCCTGCCTCTTTCTATGAAAGAAAACTTCCTATGTTGTGAGTTCTAACCTTCATTCTAATTCTACTGTGGATATTACTTTAGTATTTTCTGGAATGCATTGTTATATAGTCAAATTATTGAGGCCAGCATAAAATATACAAATGGTTGCAGCTTTCTAATCATTCATAATCATAAGTATTGCTCTTTTGTTGCCTCTGTAGGTCCGTTAAGAGACGTCAAGTCTCAGAAAACAACCTGATGTTGGCAGAGGAGCATTTTAAAATTGGAGGTAGAGTCTTTGTACAAAGGGAAATACAGTGAGGAAAAGTAGAAAATGAACATTGTTAGTAAGATACTGTGATAGGGACTTTAAAGGTTTATACATTCCTTTAATTCAGATTGTCAAGGAACTCGTAATGGCTAAGTATAACATCCCAACTTTGCCCCAGTAAGAAATGTCTTCTACAAATTTGTTCTAGAAACTCTAACTAGTAGACTACCTTCGTGCTGTACATATGAGAACAAAACAGTGAACAGTAAGAGCAGTAGAAATATATTTTTGTAATCACTGAGAATTTTAGAGTTTAAAGATTAGATCATATGAAAACAATTATAGAGAAGCTCTAAAAAATAACACAGATCATGGAAAACTAAATCTAGAAGTCTCTGGAATATTACCTTTAGAAGGTCAACTTTAGAAACCATTTTCCCTTCTAACAGAAGGAAATGCCTATATTGCATCAATAGTATGCAAAGAAGTAAGTATGATGACACAGACTGTTTGAAACAGCCCACCCTGGGAGGTTAGGAGAGTCAGAAAAAGAAAACAGGATCCAATTAAAGGGAAGATGAAGAAGAGGAAAAATTTCAAGGGAACAAGAACTGCAGCAATAAAATAAAAACCAGATTGAGTGCAAACACAAAGAGAACTGACACTTCAAATAGCAAGAGATAAATGAAAATACTGAAAATCTCAGAATGCAAAAGAAAAGAACAAAATTTAAAATAATAACAGACAATCTACGTGATAGTTTGAAGGTGATAATTTGGAGAACAGAAGGAGGATATGAAACCTATGAACTAGAAGTGTTATATAACAGTTTACATAGATGTAAAGTAATTGATAAAGTTAGATTAAAAAGACTTAGATGAGTTGACAAGAGATCTATACTTGTACACTGAAATGATTTAACAATTTCAAAGCAATACCAATTACTTAAAAACTCAGTAGACTGATGCTGGCAAACACAAAGATTTTGTCTCAACATAAGCATAGCATACCTCCTAATAAATGAACAGTGTTTTCATATTCTCAATCAATCTCTAGTGGCCAATTTATTTCAACAATGGAGAAAGCTCACAGTATGCTAGAACTAAGAAAGTGTCAATTCACTTGTTTCAAAGAAGTGTGAATTTTTAACTTGCAAAGAATGGCAATTCCTTCTACTATGGGTCAGTATCAACACATTTAATGAGGAAATATTGTATATTATGGAAAAGACTTCTATTTCACCCCTTTTACTAGAAACATGATCTGTAAGCCAAATAAAGTAAAATGAAAAGAGGCTTAGTCACGTATAATGTTGCACAACAGCTAAGTTGGCAAAACCTTTGTTTGACCTTAAATAACTATACTTGTTAGAATTATTTCCAAATCAATAACCATTAGACCCAAACAACGTTGATTTGTGACATTCTGAAAGGTAAATGGCTTAAACAAAATCATTGCAATAAAATCTTCCTCTCTAACAGTATTCATTTCAACAGGAAGCCAATAAATCTGACTCTCATGAAAAGCTAATAAATAATAAAAAGCCCAGCATTTTATTTTTAATCAGCAAAAATTTAAATGCATTGGCATATACAATGTCAGTATTGCAAAAATGTTCCGCAATTATATTTTTATATGAATAACATGCTGCTTGAAAAATGAAACATTCATATCTTCAATATTATGAAAAAATCTGAGGATTGTAAAAGTTCATATGTATCCTTAATTTTGGAAATATGTGATGAAAAAATATATATCCAAAGCCAGAGTATAATTTTGAGGATTGTTTCTAAGGGAAGAAGTAAAATTTTCCCAGTCTCACGTTACTGTAGACTATATGCAAATACTATGCCATTTTATATGAGACTTGAGCATCTCTGGATTTTGATATTTGTGGAGTCCTAAAAAAAAAAAGCCACAAATACCAAGAGACAACTGTAATCTACACTGTATGTACTATGCCCAGAAAATAATAGGACAGGTTGAGGATTTCTTACCCAAAATGCTTGAGACCGGAGATATTTCAGATATTGGGGTTTTTTGGCTTTAGGAATGTTTGCATTATGCTGATTGAGCGTTCCTAATCCAAAAATTCCAAATCCAAAATGCTCCAGTGAGCATTTCCTTTAATTGGCATGTTGGCACTCAAACAAACATTTTAGATTTTAGAGCATTTGGGATTTCAGATTTTTCCATTAGGATGCGCAATCTGTAGAAGGAAATACAACAAAACTTAAATTTGATTGTCTCTGGTGGTAAGGTTATCAAATTATTATAATTTAAATATTTATACAAAGCCAAGTTACAAATCATTTTGTTTTCCTCATAGTTTTCATTAGTTTACAATTATGCCTATGAATACCAATCAATTAATTAAAAATTAGAAAGTTGTGTTATGAGTATTATAATTCTGAATTCTGGATTAACAGAATATTATTTTGTAACCAAGTCATTTAACTTTATTTTATATTCCTTGGGGAGTCTAAATAATAGCTATTTGGGAGATTAGTATGAGAATTAAAAGATACAAGGAATATAAAATAGCCAGTTCTGCCTGTAACATAAGAAGAATCTCTACAAATGTTGAATTTTTTTAAGGTTCACTCTCTTATCTTTACATTTCAGGTACGTATTTGTATACTATTCTTTCTAGTGCTAAAATGTTATACATTTGTCATCAAAGACTTTGCATGTATTACATAGAATAAAATTCTCCGATGAGTTTTGAAAATCTTATATTCCTCTAATTTCTATGGGCATGAAAATCTAGATGCATTTATAAATAGCGAATGTAAAATTGTGTTCTCTACTATTTGGTCAGGGTGCTTGTGTCTTT
Organism: Mandrillus leucophaeus; assembly: GCF_000951045.1. Classification (NCBI taxonomy): domain Eukaryota; kingdom Metazoa; phylum Chordata; class Mammalia; order Primates; family Cercopithecidae; genus Mandrillus; species Mandrillus leucophaeus. Next base: position 2,590,350 of record NW_012105031.1, read on the forward strand.
TGATTTTAAATAGAATAAAGAACATGACTCTAATGTCTCATTTAAATAAACTCTTGTGAATTATAAACTCTTTTAAAATACTCTGTGTTTGTGTGCACTCACTTAGTATTAAAGTGAGTACTAAATATAAGCCTTATTAGAGAACTATATGTAAAAATAAAGAAATAAATCATACAGGTAAAATCTATTTTGTACACCCTTTCAACAACAACCACTCTGTGCGATACTTACAGTTGAATGGAAATCATATTTCTGAAACAAGTTTTTACTTGAAATGCACAGGGAAATCTCTTTTTTAAATGATTCACTTGTGATTCACTGTTAAAGTTAATAATTGTTTATTAATTAATGAGTATGTAAAATATGTGCTAACAACATTTTTAAAAACGAGGGTTTGGGTGGCAAAGAAAAATCCCTTAGAGCCTCAAGGAGTGCAGCTTTCTGACCTATTTAGATGCCTGGTCTTCAGAAGAGTAAAATAATAAATTGTGTTTTTTTATTTTAACTTTTTATTTTAAGTTCAGAGGTACAGGTGCCAGATGTTACACAGGTATATTTGTCATGGAGATTTGTTGTACCAATTATTTTATCACCCAGGTATTAAGCCTAGTACTCATTAGTTTTTCATTTGTTTGTTTGTTTATTTTTTTCATTTTCTCCCTCTTCCCACTGTCCATGCTCCAAAAGACCACAGCGTATGCTCTTCCTCTCTACGTGCCCATGTGTTATCATCTAGCTCCCAATTATAAGTGAGAATATGTGATATTTGGTTTTCTGTTCCTATGTGACTTTGCCAAGGATAGTGGCCTCCAGCTCCTTTCAGATGATCTCTGCAGTGCCAAGAAGTAAAGAGATTAAGACAAGGCAAATACTTTTTTTTCTCAGTAGGAAAAAACATGAGTATAGTTTTTTGGTTATGAGATATTGGCAATAAAAGGGAAGAGATCGAACTAGAAGGTATGCTTTTCCTGAATAAAAAAACAAAAGACAAAAAACAAAAACAATAATTTTCATTAACACAATCTCTAAATTGCATTGTTTTAAGCCACTAAGTTTGGAGTAATTTGTTAACAGCAACAATAGAAAACTAATTTGTCTATTAATACCAAAATATACTATGAATAAAAATTGTTTTAGTTTTTATTCAGGAAAAGGTGTCTTCTAGTTCTATCTCTTTTTCTTTATTATCAATACCTCATAATCCCCCTGCAAAAAAAAACACATATTTTTCCACTGAGGAAAAAAAAAAAAAGTATTTGCCTTGTCTTACTTGCTACCTGTTGACACCACAGAGGTCATCTGAAATTTCTGTCTTGTTTGTATTCATTTAAAACATTGTGCAATCAGGACTCTATCTTTAACACCCACCAAAAAGTGTTCTTTCAATTACTTCCATTGACTATTTCCCAGTTATTCATTCTTTAATTTAATAAAATGCATATTATTTTGAATGTTTCCAACACAAAGCAGTCATAAACATTTGCGATGATACATATCCTACTTACCTTGATTTGATCATTATACACTGCATATATGTATTGAAGTATCACACTGTACTCCATAAAAATGTACAATTATTATGGGTCAACTGAAAATAATACTAATAAAACAAAGGCATATTAAACTTATTGCAATAATATTTTCCAAGTAAAAGTTTTTGAAATATAGCTTAAAGCATTTAATTGGATTCTCAATACATGTTTGTTAAAAACAAAGCTTAAAGGCCTTAGGTTTAAGATCACGAAAATATGTTCGAAATAACCTTTTTAAACTATTGCTGAAAATAATGGAGGAAAACATTGAATACTTGCTATAAATCAGATGCTTCTTTAGCTACTTTACATTTATTCATTCAGTCAACATATATGAAGAAAATATAAGATTTGTGAACTCACTTCATAATAAAGATACACAAATTTAAACAAGCTGTCATTTTAACCTATAAAGTCATTGGAAGAAATATTAAAATTTAGAATGCATATAACTTTGTATCTTTATAAACACCTGTTCTACAGATATGTCAGTGCCTGTGGACAAAGGCATATGTGTAAAGATACTCATTTCATCGTAGACTGGAAAGAATTTAAATGTATAAGCAATAGAAGCATGTTTTTAATAAATTGTGGTTTTTACATACTTTGGAAACTATGCAACCACTACAAAAAATATGCTAATTTTTTTTTTTAGTGCAATCATGGTTTCCCCTAACAAAGAACTGAGAACCAGTGAGTGGAGGTCCAAAATGAGATGAAAACTCACTTTTCAGCAAATATAATTTTGCACTGTTTTTTTGTAGTTGTTATATTCATTACTTCCTGTAAATGTTATTCTAATTGTATCAGGTTATCTACAGATTTTTTAATTTTAATTACATCTTTTTTTTGCTTTTTTTCCAAAGGAGTCTCTCTCTGTCGCCCAGGCTGGAGTGCAATGGGGAGATCTCAGCTCACCTCAGCCTCCATCTCCTGGGTTCAAACGATTCTCTTGCGTCACACTCCTGAGTAGCTGGCAGTACAGGAAACCACTACCATGCTAGGTTGATTTTTGTATTTTTAGTAGAGACCGTTTCACCATCTTGGCCAGACTGGTCTCAAACTCCTGACATCGAGTGATCTGCCCTGCCCGCTTTGGCCTCCCAAAGTGCTGGGATTACAGATGTGAGTCAACGCCAAAATTTTAATTACATCTACCTGGTTTTTAAAGGGTTACATTACTAGTATATATTTTTATAGTCTTAAACATATACTTAAGGAACATAACAAAACATAATCTTGTTACATGAGATTCTAGAAATATTTCATATCTATAGATACTGTCTTGACATTTGAAGGTTAGGACATTTCTAAGAAAAACTGGTTCACTTTAACCTAATCTCATCTGTTTTTCCCCATGAAGACGTCAGCATTAATCACAAAATATAGATGTTTACTTCAAATTTGACTTTTACCAGAGGTTAGGTGAATCAGAGAAAAAACATTTTCAAACATCTCAAGTCAGTCAGTTTTGCTCTTCATTAGGCACTTTGCCAGCAGTCAAATTTGAGAGGGAGAGGGAAATAAAGAAAGTGCACAATGTGATTAGAAGAGAAAACCATGACAGAGAGCTAATTGCTAATACTGCTTACAGTTTATTACTTATTCTTAGAAATTACATGGAACACAGGTTGCCAGAAATGAGGGATTAGTCAAGGTGAATTAGCAAAATAGAGGAGGGAAAGATTCAACCTTACAATGTGGGGCAATTTTATCTACATTTCTTTGCACAGAGGTAAGATTTATACAAGGGGCTCAGTGTGCATAAGCCAGATGGTATAAAGTTCAGAGTCCCAATTTTGGGTAGAGAAATAATGCAGGCAGAGGGAAGAAGTCAAAGCCTCATAGCTAAACTGTATAATTAAAATATGTTTTAGTATTACATGTGAGTTTCTCTTACCTAAGCTGTGCAACTTCAACCATTATAAGGGATAATTTCCAATTCTCAAAGACATTCAAAGATCATCAGATTCAAAAGCAGTGATGGCATACTACATTTTCTTCTAGTGTGGAATGCTGAAGTATTGACAAAAAACATAATTTAGCTTTATGAAGCAAGGAATTAAATTGCTGTGGTTCTCACTGTTGGAGTCAATCTATAAATTGAAACAGTTCAATCCCAATGTATAATTTATAAGAAATCAAATTAATGGTGCTGTAGACTACTTAAATCTGTTTATCCTGTTCAAATGATAATTGTATAAGTTTTGTTTTACTCATCAAACTTATTCTTGAATAATATAATGTCTCATAGAAATATAGGATAATGTGGTAATTACTGGAAGGTCTCAGGAAATAGATAATTTATGACATACTACATACTAGCTCTCTAGAAAGAATGTTAGTTTGAGGACCATGACTAAAAGTTAGTGCATTTCTGAATTCTCAAAACATTATTTTTAATAAAAATAATTCCAGAAACGTAGTGAAAATGTTGTCTAATACATTTAGTATGGCTATTGCTTAATCAATTGATGTTAAATGCATTTGATTTTTTCTATGTGTAGGTCACCCTCAAATATTTGTAAGCAAGTTTAAAAGAAAATATCCAGAAATTTTATTTTGTAAGTGTTATTGTTTATTTTAATTGCTTTCTAAATTTATTTTTATTTATTTATATTTTTAGATGACGACTCTCTCTGCCACCCAGGCTGGAGTACAGTGGCACGATCTCAGCTCACTGCAAACTTCATCCCTGGGTGAAGCTGTTCTCCTGCCTCAGCCTCCCTAGCAGCTGGGATTACAGGTGTGCGCCACCATGCTCTGATAATTTTTGTACTTTTAGTAGAGATGGGGTTTTACCATGTTTGCCAGGCTGGTCTCAAACTCCTGACATCAAGTGATCTGCCAGCCTTGGCCTCTCAAAGTGCTAGGATTACAGGTGTGAGCCCCAGCATCTGGCCTTGTTTATTTTTAAATAATTATGTTAATAAATTATTAAACTAAAAAAGGTGAAGATTTCACTTTAAATGAAAAAATCGCTAGGGAAAATGAACACACACATGCTCAGAAACTAGAAGTAAACCACAGTTTTTTAGAGAATTTTCTGCTGTGTCATCGTATTTGTTTTTCTGCCACATAATGCAAATGATATCAATATTAATCTGCAATATGATGCATTTTATTCTAAAATATTATTCAAAAGTTTATCTCTAATGCTGAAATTATTAAAAAGAAAAAAATGTTTCTAAGCTTATGATCTGTAATGTACATTTATTTCACTCCAAAATAAGAACCAAATAATGCTATTAACAGGACTATACTAAAGGTACCAGGAGAACACCATAACAAACATGTTCATATATACACACAAATAGGGAAAAAGGTGCATTCGAAATAAACAAAACTGCAAAAAACAAACATGTAAATCTCTGATCATTTTTTATAAAACATAATATTTCTATCCATACTTTACTACTGTCTTCATTCACATGAGTCAAATTATGACCTACTAAATACAGCTTTCTTACCTAAAAAAATAGAAATTACATCTTCAACACAATAGTGCAATTCTACTCCAGTGAAATTCTACTCCAACTGAAAACAGTGCAATTTCTGGTTGCCATTTAGAGGTATATTTCTTCTATTTTCAAAATAAGTTAGTTTAAGGGCCATAACATGCAGCTTGCAAGTTATTTGTTCAAAATTTTCCACTCACCCTTGAGCCATTAAAAAATGGTGATATTCAGAGGCCGTATCACACACATACAAAAGTGAAATCCATGATTTTAAATTATTAAGCTCTAACCAACTATCCATCTGAAATTTCCATCCTCTAAGGCACCATGTGTGTTTCAGTGTCTGTAATTTCAGCATAAAAGAACATGGCATTTTGGGGCTGATACTTTTTGAACAAGATAAGAACTCTCTGCTTCTGTCTACCACTCTACTGCCACGGTAAGAGGTGGGACTGAATTAAAGCTTCCGCGTCTACAGGAGTAAATAGAGGCATGATCCTCTTTTCATGTTTCTCAGCTGAATACTAATTTAATCCATCTGTAGATATTTGTGCATTTGTCATTAAAACAAACAAAAGAATGGATCTGCTACAGTTTAGGATTAAATATCTAGAAGCTGAAATTTACCTAAGATTTACACTTAATGGTCATATCTGTTACCTGAGACTGTAGCAAAAGATTAGTTGTTTGTATTAATCAATTATAAACATAGTCTATGTTTGCTTTTAATTTTTATGAAAAATATATAGTTTATAAGATGTTTCATAAACATGTATCAACTATAATGTCAAATTTATTAAAAATAAATAGAGACAAAAAATCTATTTTAGAACACATCGTTTTGTTAACCGACTTATCACTAATGAACTGAGTAGTTAGGAATATTGTTCCAAATTAGAACTAAAGAAGGTGGAAGTTTTTAGTCTTGCGCTAGGGACCCCGTCCACATCTTCATCTACTCTTCATAGACTGTTGCAAATTTTACAGGTGCTATCTTCTTTCTGCTATTATTCGTTCTATAATTCCTTCTCTTCGGACTGCCAAAGAAACTTTTAAGAAGTATATCAGATCAATCAATAAGACTCTGATTATAAACTTTCAATGATCTCCTACTTCATTTAGAATAATACCTGAACTTAACTCTGGCATTGAAAGCCTCTACGATCTACTTTCTGGGTTCTTATTAACCTCATCTAAGATTAACACCCTCTAACATCGTGTTCCTTGTCTTCCAAGTCCTTTTTCTGATGAGTGATTCTGCTATTTTCTTTGCCTGGAATGTGTTTTCTTCCCTTTCAGCATTTATATGTCCAACCTCATATTCCAGGCCACAGTTCAGTATCACCTTTTCAGATATATCATCTCTTACTATAACCCTTCCTAGACCCATTTCCATTCCTATCTCTGCCCTTCTCAGTTTTCCCCTTTCAGTTCTCCTTATTCACCTAACAGCAATGGTCACAATCTGAAATTATTATGCTATCTACCTATCTACCTCATTCCATTGTCTTCTGACCTCCAATTTTCTGAAAAGTAGATATCAATCTTGTAATTGCTCCTTTATATACTTTTTAATTATTGTTTACAATATAAAGGCTATAAGTTTTGGTTATGCTAATTAACATGTTAAATTTTTGCCGCTTTAAAAAGGTGAGAAAAAGATGTGTGTGCTGTAAGAAGTTGAATTATATGTGTTCTTGAGCATTTCTAGTCTGCTAAAATATGAGCTATGGAAAGTTCTCAATTATCCCCACCCCAGTTTTCTGTGAAATTAGTTACCTTAGTTAAAAATTATAACTAATATGAGTAGTAAACACTACACTAGGAGTAATATTATCAGAGTAAAGCAACCATATGTCTTTTTTGTTTTACCAGCAAACATTAGTTTCACCTAAAGTAATGGTTATTTATTTTCTCATTTATTTTTATTTATTGATTTATTTATTTTGAGATGGAGTCTTGTTCCATCACCCAGGCTGAAGTGCAGTGGCGAGATCTCGGCTCACTGCAGCCTCTGCTTCCTGGGTTCTGCCTCACCAGTCTCCGGGATAGCTGGGATTACATGTGCCTGCCACCACGCATGGGTAATTTTTGTATTTTTGGTAGAGACGAGATTTCACCATGTTGGCCAGGCTGGTCTCAAACTCCTGACCTCAGGTGATCCGCCCACCTTGGCTTCCCAAAGTGCTGAGATTACAGGCATGACCCACCGTTCCCGGCCCAAAGTTATGTTTCTTTAGGTTTCCTTGTTGTTATTTTTCAAGTTTTTGTGTTGATCTTTTTTCCTTTGAGACTCTTTTACATCCTCAGGACTTACTGAGGGTCCCAAAGAGCTTCTGTCTATTTAGGTTATAATGACAGGCATTATATATATATAATGTCTATACTATAGACATTAACGCTGAGAAATATATATATACACACATATGCATGAATATGAGGAAATCGTTTGCCCTAGTTAGATACAGACAAGTGGGAATTAAAGTATCATTGAATCAGAAGCATATTTTTTGTTGTTCTGCTTTGATTTTATGTGGATTAACCAAAGGTCAAAGAGGGGGCAATTAGTGTAATGAACCAAACCATAGGTGGACAATGCCAGAGGCAAGGATCTTAAAATGTATGTGGTCAACAGTCTTAGAAAAGGACAATAGTCCCGTGACCTTCTTAGATAGATAGATAGATAGATAGATAGATAGATAGATAGATAGATAGATAGATATAGTTTCTCTTAAATATAGAAAGAGGAATGCATTTCATATTAATGTAAATAATATCTTCCTATTATTGTAAAATTGGTTTTGACTTTTCAGAAACCCCAAGATTTGTCCTACAGTAACGTGTCAGCTCCAGAATATGAACAAGCACCATAAAGGTAAAAACTTGAAAAATTAATTTTATTTGCCTTGATTTACAATACCCAAGTCTGAAAAACTATGAACGTGTTAAATATTTGTAAAGTTTGTTCAATTTCATGGGCTTCCTTCCATGCTATACTAAATAATGCCTTGGCCCTAACGTAAAAATTTCTAAATCTTTTTTTTAATCTGCCTACATATCAGAGATTTGGTGACTTAACAGTATAGTTTTCTGTGCTCTATGAAAACTTCATGATGCTTCATGATGTCCTTGGTTATTTTAGATGGAGAAAATAGAAAAAAAATGTGTATTTTGCTTAATTTCTTTTTAGAATGGCTTTATTATTTGCATGCCACAAAAACAAATTTCCTAATCAATGAAATGGTTCCTGCTATGAAACTGCATCAGTCCTCTCACGTTTGAAAGTTATCAATAATGCATTAACACAGCCATTTTAAATCTCTATCCTCTACACATATTGTTTTATTCTGATGCTTGCCTGAAAAAGATATTATAAACTACCAGCCAGAATGTGTAGAATAAGATTGAACTAGATACTTCAAACTTTTGACACTTTAAAAAATAGACATTTGGCTAAGAGGTTTGTGAATAGACATCATTTAGACAACTTTCAGATTGTACCAGTGAACTGTGTCAGGATTTCCAGAACTCTTTTTTTTTTTTTTTTTTTTTTGAAGCAGAGAGAGATTCTTGAGATTGATAACCCAAGATCAAACAGACCAAAAAATAATTGTATAGGAATAAGTGAACAAATTAAGAAAATGTTACTGTGGTTAGTTGGTTAGAATTATTGTGGATTTTGTATTAATGTTTAATCTTCTAGATAAACTATTTAACCCACAACAATGTCATAATGTATGTTTTTGTAAACCAAAATGAAACATTTTAAAATGACATCTAATTCTCACTGGCACCCCAGGATTCAGAATCTGTTGCTGTCTCTTTACTTTTCATAGCAAGATACTTATTTATATGGGTAAATAAAAACTTGTCCTTCTTCTTACCAGGATTTAGTTCAAAATCAATTGTACAACCAAAACCTTACCTGGAATACCATATTTGTAGCATGACAAGTTTCTTGTTAGAGAAACAAGAAATATGGCATAGTCTAAGCACATATTCCCTGGTTATTTTATTTTATGGGGACTGCACTTCCCATAGCCATTGAGCTTTTCACAACCCTGTAAATTTTAGATAACTGATAAAAATGCAAATGATTTTGTCCATAGACAAAATAGATTTTGTAAGGTAGGGGAGATAATCAACTTCTCTCCCCATGATGGAGTAAATTAGTTACGCATCTATTTGAGAATTCACTTTAGTACTCCTGATTCAATTCTCCTTTGATCCAGTTATAACTTCTTACTGGTTCCACATCAATGAGTTAAATAAAATTTTTGTTCATGCTTATTTTATATTTCTAAGAAAGTCATGATTATACCCTATTGTTAAAATTATCTGTTAACATATGCATGAATATGAAGAAATCATTTGCCCTAGTTAGATACAGACAAGTGGGAATTAAAGTATCATTGAATCAGAAGCATATTTTTTGTTGTTCTGTTTTGATTTTATGTGGATTAACCAAAGGTCAAAGAGGGGGCAATTAGTGTAATGAACCAAACCATAGGTGGACAACACCAGAGGCAAGGATCTTAAAATGTATGTGGTCAACAGTCTTAGAAAAGGACAATAGTCCCATGACCTTCTTAGATAAAAATCACCCAGACCTATGGGATAAACTTAATTAAGCTAAATTATAAGATCCAATAAAAGAGTGAAAGGAGATCCAAATTTACATCTCTTATCATTTTTGAATGATAAATAGCAAATATGTGGGACATATAACAGTGCATTATGATTTATTTTGCAAAATGGTCTTACATAAAATGTCTATTCTTAAATAAAATTATCTGAATAATTCATGCCATACAATATAACGAATAATTAAATGTAGGAAATATGCCTGGTTGAAAATCATATCAAGCAAATAGAATCATGAGATTCAATTGGCTCAATTGACCATAGCTGAAAATAAGCAGATAAATTAATCTGAACTACAGACACTGGGTGCCATCTGGTGGAAGCTCTTATTGTGTCATTATTGCATTTATTGAGCATATGTTATGCACATGTCTTTTTGCTACATCCTGAAACTATAATAATAAACAAGATACTATTTTTACTCTCAACAAACATATAGCCTTAGGTAATACTATCAGATAAGTAAGCAATTACAATATAAGTTACAGAAGTTTTACAATATCTGCCCATTTTATGAAGGCAAGTATTCACCTAAGTGAGTATTGCTTAAAGCAATCTGTATAATCAACATTGTTTAAATTGAGCCCTTCTTTAAATGGTGGTTTTTATATTACCATATTTTCATTAAAAAGTAAATGACTTCAATGGATTTTTTCAGCAAAAAAAAATCAAAATATGAAATATTTGGAAATATTACATATGAAAAAATAGTTCTTTCTAGTTCTCTTGTCCACCAAATAGATACAAGACCTTGGACAATTTATTTAACTTTTTGGGCTTTTGTCTATTTCCAACAAAACCACAGAGTTGTTAGACACAAACAATCTCCGTGCAAACAACCTACTGTCTACATTAACATCTTAATTAACATAACTTTATCATTCCAGGAAATTCTTGCCTAGAAGGGTAAGTTTCAAATAACTTCATTTATTATTCCAGGATCTCTCTGATAGACTTATAGGCTCTTCAATAGAAAGCATCATCAAACAATGACTTATTTCCAGTACTCTTAGAATCCTTGACCTCAAAATCCTTCTTTTGCTCTGTCCAGTAATCCTACACTATCATATCCAGGGTCCTTATCTAATCCTAATGAAACCTTACTCTGCCCACGTTAATACAGTTTCAAAAAAACATAAAACCTCAATTAATGTTTCAATTTTCCCTTCTCCCCTCTGACCTACTACTAAAGTCTCTGTTATGGTAATACACTCATGTGCAGCGGTAAGAATAAAATCAGCTTCATCTTATCAACAGATTGTCTTAATGCTATTCGGAAAAGTAAATATTCAACAATTTCAGTATTTAAGTAATTTTATGCTTATCTTTGAAAATGTTTAATAACTTCTTGGTATATAATTTAACTGTTTAAAAATACATGGAAATGCAATTAATCCATTTACTTTTATG
>NW_012105031.1:2602113-2603875 GCF_000951045.1 Mandrillus leucophaeus
TTATACTGTAGCTACAAAAATCCATCATGAAGCTTGATTTGTAGCTTATGCTGACTTAGAGGACATTTTATATGAAATACATAAGCACCTTAATATTAAAGCCACTGGATAATTTTCACAAAGGTTCCCCCTTTATTAAATGTTGATATATACTAAATTTAATTCCATAGTGATTAGTGAACAGCATGTTAGTTTGAGATATGTGCTGTGTCAGGCAAAAATGCAAAGGTGAACAGTTACCCTTGACAATGAGGAGAAAGGCACTAACCAAGGATGAATAAATGTTCCCTCTCAAGATGCCATAATACTGACACTGCCAGTTATCAATGTAGGCTAAGTGACAGCAAGAGTAAAGGATAGGTTAATATCATCTCTATTGCGGAAGTAACTTATTCTCCTTCACGGGATTAAATCTCAGACCCCAGAAAGATATTCCACTGGTATTTTCAGGCCTCTCTATTTTCATTTTTGTCCCCGGTTGCCTATGACAGAGTAGAAATTAAAGAGTTCTTTTCTGATTTAAGTTTATTCTTTCTACCTAATCGGTCTAATGATGGCATTTTCAGAGTTGCGTATCTATGTGGGAGATGACCCAAAAGGGGAGAAGGTGTAGGTGAGTATGTTTCTTCCCTTTTGGCTTTGACACAATGCAGGCCAACAAACATAAAAATAAATGTAACTTACCCTGCACTCTTATCTTCCACTCTTCCTAGGAGAGAAAAAAGTGTTGCTCATAAGTAGGCATAATGTTCATATGAATAGTAGAATAAAGGGAAAATGAAGAGTATTTCAACTGAAACTGGGTATATTAATATAATGTGTTTTTTATATAACCTCAGTGCCTTACTTTGGTTTGAATCTCCAGTTTAAATTTTGAAGTGTTAAATAACAAAAGCATGGCATAAGAGTATTTTATATTTAACCAAATAAGTCATGTCTTCAAAAACCAGATCAAAATTTTACTCCAAGGCAGAAGAAATAGCATCTAATTCCAAATTTTTGTAAGAAGGTCTGTGATAGTATGTGTGTGTGTATGTGTATGTGTGCTTGAATGAATTAATGGTAGAAAGATGTTGAGCTGTGTGGCGATCTAATTAAGGGATATGACTGGGGCCAGAAGTAGAAGACAGATAACCTAAGGCCTAAACAGTAAAGCTGAAACTGTGAACATTGCCAAGGAAGAGAATGTAATGTGATCCTAATTCTTAACAGATAACAGAAATAGAAGTAGAAAATTTGAGTTTTTAAGTAATATTAACCTCTTATAATATCAACAATAAATTTTCTTCCTATAATAAAGCATTCCTAAATAATGGCAAAAACAGGTCTCAAGCTATAAGTTCCCATGTCGTTGGCGAATTTTTAAATTCTCATTTTGATTATTTTGATTTGACTGAAAGGGAAGAACTAATCATAGTACTTTAGTTTTCACAGAACAATACTTTGAATAACCACTTTAATATAAGATATGCTAATATAACAGACTGTATTTCTTCCAGTAGTTATCAAAAATCAGATTTTGAGAAAGGTATAATGTAGTATAAAATGTATTCATTGATTGTATAAAGTTTGATTATAGGAAACAGCTAGTTGTAATTTTTGTAAAATAAAAGAAAATCCATTCACATGACTTGCTAAAAATATAATCAACCGGAATCCAACAATGGAAATTTCTTTATCATCTGATAAGTTTTATTCATATCTCTTGCATTATTTAAATAGTTTCTCCTTTTAAAAGCAAATAGGATTTATCTTGAAAAAA
>NW_012105031.1:2603925-2604901 GCF_000951045.1 Mandrillus leucophaeus
GGTAAGAATAAAATCAGCTTCATCTTATCAACAGATTGTCTTAATGCTATTCGGAAAAGTAAATATTCAACAATTTCAGTATTTAAGTAATTTTATGCTTATCTTTGAAAATGTTTAATAACTTCTTGGTATATAATTTAACTGTTTAAAAATACATGGAAATGCAATTAATCCATTTACTTTTATGTTAATAGACTTGCAAACTACAACATGTATTGTAGAGGACTTAAGGAGCTAATATTTCAAAAGATAATGTTCCACAGGATTTTGTTACAAATTTTTCCTTATAATTTATATAGCATAATTACAAAAGTAATTCTAAAACAAATATCAGTGGGTTATATTTCTATATGGGTAATATGAAAAATTATAACTTCACTCCTCAAGATTTCACAATAAAATCAAAACTATAAAATAGAAAGATTCCAAATTAATAATCTCTAAATTATCTTCCCATCTAGGGAATAATGAATAAAGAGAATATGAAGAGTATTTCAATTGGAATTGGACAAAATGTTTTCCCATTGCAAAAGTTATTATAGCATCATTCTTTAATCATTTTATAATATTAAATGAAACCTTTAGTTGCTTCGACAAAAGTATAAAAATACCTAAAATATTTTTATAATTAAAATCTATAAAAATAACTAAAATATTATAGAAGATAATCTCAAGTATGATTTTAGGTTTATATTTATTTATTTAGATATAAGATGACGCTATCAACAGCTTTTCTCTCTTCTCTATCTCTCATCACTTCTCTCGATATATATAAACTAGGATAATATAATGGCCACACATTTTCTTTTCCATATTAACAAAATTTTCAAAACTGCATTATCAAAAAGATGAACTTCTTCTTGACTCCTACTTTTGGGAAATTATACTGTAGCTACAAAAATCCATCATGAAGCTTGATTTGTAGCTTATGCTGACTTAGAGGACATTTTATATGAAATACATAAGCACCTTAATA
>NW_012105031.1:2610931-2613017 GCF_000951045.1 Mandrillus leucophaeus
TATAATCAAGTACATCAGCATCCTTGCAATACAGGGTGACTATTTTGCATTCAATACAAAAATAAAAACTATATCTCACATCTGTCAAAATCAGGGCAAGTTTCAAAGCAAAATGTGCTAAAAGAAAATGATCCAATTTCAAAGCTTTGGAATTTTGCAATTTCCATAAAGGGCTTTGTACCTACACAAAAAGCTGAAAATTATCTAATTATTGGAGGATTTCTCATTATTTAATTGAGGATACTTTTTTATTGTTATTCTAAGATATTTGTCAGCGATGCAAATGAATACATAGGAACTATTCCTTTCAAATGTGCATATTTTGAATAAACCAGTATGTTTCAGTATAATTTTCAAGAAAAGAAAATTCTTGACAGATTTCTCAAATGAGTCAAATATATTTTTATTATTATTTTTAATGAGATACGAACACATGCAATGCTCTCAAGAGTAGGAGAATCTAGTTCTCCCTAATAGTACTTCAATAAAAGAGAATAATAATGTGAAGTCTGAGTGCTATCATTGGATTAAACATTGAAGAGATAGAACTGGGATAGGATTAGAAAAGTACACCCTGGAATGTGGTTTGTTCCCAGTAATTTGAAACATTTAAAGAATGGTTAGATGATCATTTGACAGTTATACTATAAATGGGAATCAGATAGCATGAGTTAAACATCATTGCTTTGAGTAGCTACATTTTAATGTCATTTTCAATCTTTGGTTTTATTTGGGAGGAAAAAAAAAACCTAAATCCTGAAAAGATCACTGCAAAAAAGGATTATAGTCTGTTTGCTTTTTTAATTGATAAACATGGAAATGTATTCCTATGAGTCTTAAACTTATTGTTGTATTTTAAAAATTTACTTTCCTATAATGGTTAAGTTTTGAAAGATTACATTTCATGAGAAAATACTTTATGAATTTTAATGCGGTATGTTTATTTAAATCTAATTTTCTATTCTGTTTTGGGAAATAGTTGTGTGTGTCTTTCAGATAAGACCGTCAGCACATAAGGCCACAGCAAAACAGAGATTTTGCTAATTTTTTAAGCCTTTGTTAATTTCTGGCTGACAAGAGAGGTAGTTTAATTAGTTAGCTACTAATATCTATTTAAATGAGCAGCCAGGGAACTGTCTGTCACAATAAGGATATGCAAAGCCCAGGCCATTCTCCTTGACTCTTTTCAACTATTTCAAAAGAGAAGAAAATAGGTAGATTCCACATATGTGTAAATGAAGGGAGAAGGCTCAAAAAGTAATCACACACGCCTAAGTATTTAACATACTTTGGACACAAAAGAAGAAAATTGGATTTAAATAAAACAAGTAAGGTACTTACGTGTGTGTGATTACTTTTTGTGTATTTTCTTCAAGCGTGTGTGATTACTTTGTGTGTAATTTCTTCGTGAGTGCATGTGTGTACATGTATATACTTTCGGGTTTGACCTATAGGTGCCTTAACAATAAACTAGTGAAATACTTTCAAATATTGTGGAAGCCTTCTGTAACCTTTTTTGTTTTGTTTTGTTTTGAGACGGAGTTTTGCTCTTATTGCCCAAGGCTAGAGTGCAATGGCACAATCTCGGCTCGCTACACACTCTGCCTCCCGGATGCAAGTGATTCTCCTGCCTCAGCCTCCCAAGGAGCTGGGACTACAGGCGTGCAGCACCGCACGCGGCTAAATTTTATATTTTTAGTAGAGATGGGTTTCCACTATACTGGCCAGAATGATTTCGAACTCCTGACCTTACTCGGCCTCCCAAAGTGCTGGGATTACAGTCGTGAGTCACTGCGCCTAGCCAGCCTTCTGTATCTTGACTAAAAGAAAATATTCAAAGAACGCTGAGAATTCTTTAAAAGGACCTGAAGAGTATAAACCGTTCCCTTTCCCTAGGTTAAAGTATCTCCTCTACTGGCAAACAAAATGGACACCCTGGCAAACTGGGGTGTTCAAAGTTGAAACAGAACCAGGCAGTCATACCTGCATGAGGGAGCAGTAGGTCACGGACTCTTCATTCCGAGAAAGATGTTGTAAAAGTATCACAGGACCTCCCTTTCTGCAATCAAGCCAAACCAATGTCTGT
>NW_012105031.1:2614657-2621954 GCF_000951045.1 Mandrillus leucophaeus
AGCATTGCTATTTTATTTTTATATAAAAGCAGAAAAGACATAATGAATGTAATTTTAGAATCTTTTGTAACTTAGAAACATCATAATGCAAATCACTTTTTTCTCATTAAATTTCATTTAAGTACACACGTGCATACACACACACACACTCAAGAAAAACATCAAGAAACCCTTCAAAGTGTTAAAACCCAGTTTTTTTTCCTCTAATTTTCAAATTCACATTTTTGGAATGGTGCTCGTTAAAAAAATAAATATTAGCAATTCAAAAGCTCCAGCAGAGTGAAAACAAAAGAGAACAAGTCTAATAACTCTGGCAGTTTCACTTGGAAGAAGACCACAGAGATAATGAAAATGAAGAATTAGAGTGCTTCGCAAAATGGTATTAGATAGAGAAAAATAATCAAATAAAGTATTTTTTTAAATGCCAAAACATCATAATTGTTGTTTTCTATTCTGTAAATAATTGTGTTAACTAGCAATCTTGTTTATTTTGTCATTATAATAGTAACAAACATGAATACACTATTAAACTAAAAATTATTACTTGTAAATTGTTTTAATTACAAAAGCACAACTTTTTAATTTATAGTAACAAGATAATGCACAATTCTCATTAAGAACTGATTCTTCTGACAGTGGATTATAGTTTCTAAACTCTTTATATTTCTATATTACTTCTGACTGCAATATAGTCAGAAGACTGAAATTTTCCCAATGGTAACTGTATATTTCAGATCTGAGTTATAATTAAGTAACAAAAATTAAAATGTATTATATGGTTTAATCTCAAAATTAGAGATATAGCAATATCGTTGAACACATGTATTCAAATGGTTTTGGTTATGAATGTATTTTGATTATTATTTAAAATCACTACCTAGAATACTCCTCTTAATTTATCATTGCACCAAGTGTGTTAACAGTGTAGTGATTTATAGTAAACCAACCAACTAGGATAAAAAGCTTCCTTCTTACTATAGCTTCTTCAATATAACATACAAGAAATAGGAAAAAATTAGATTGGTGGGGGAAAGATAAAAATTACACAATTTATGTTCCAATACACACAAAGAAAAAATATAAGAGGTATAAGAGATTCTTATATACTATTTATAAAGAAGTATTTGTAAGTGATTTTTGGAGATAAATGCAGATATAAGAATTAACCACAGTACATTTTTGTTTTAATCCTTTACATCTATTTGTTCTGATGTTTCCTTTTGCTTTTGATAGCCAAAAAATAGAACTTTATAGCTCAAAGGATCTATAGAGATCTATTGCAGCCTTACGTTTACAAATGAGGAGACTGAGGTCTGAGAAATTAAGTTACAAACCTGAGTGAATACAGTTGGGTTTTGTCAAAGACAGAAAAGAATACACGCCTCCTTGCTTATAGTCAAGAGGAAATATTTTCATTGGGATGCGCACTGGTCTCTAAATCCAGCATATCCAAATGCAAAGCCAGTGCCTTTGATGGTTGAGCAACTGGCTTGCTCTAGGAAATTAAAGACAGAAAGATAGAAATAAAAAAATAAAATGTATAAAATTAAATAAATGAAACAGAGAAAGGGAAAAGTTCTGTCTTCCACGTATTCATAATTTAAGTTAGAAGGTGATTTTAGTGCAATATCATACATGAAAGAGAAATTCATGGATATGAGGGGCGAACAAAAGTTCAGCATGTTTTCGTTTTTATTTCTGAATCTGTAAAATGGAAATTATTACAGCTATTTATAGGATTAAATAAGATAACATGAAAGCACCAATTACATAATGAAAATTCAATATTTAATTTCAATCTCTTTTCCTTTTCTAGTATGGACTAGATAGATAGGTGGATGGATTGATAGATAGATAGATAGATAGATAGATAGATAGATAGATAGATAGATAGATAAAGTCCAGACTATTACCCTATATATAAATAGTGTAAAATAGTGTATATATATACACACTGTAATTTTTAACCAACATTTTTGAATATCTTATAGATATATATTTGTGAATAGCTTATTATATACTAGAAATAGGATGTATTAGTTCCTTTTTAATTTCTTAAATAAGAAATAATTCCAATCCCTTTCCCTTTTCCAGACTACAAAAGGGGAAGAGATTGGAATTAAATATTGTTTGATATATATGTACACACACACCTTTTGCACTATGCATATAAAATATAGATATGTACATACACACACACGTTTTGCAGTCCCTCTTTCTCCCTATAGCTCTCTCTGTATATATGTACACAACATATAGATATGATCCCCAAACACTTCTGACTTATGTTATAGTCTGTCTTTCACATACGAATATGTTTAATTATAATTATTTTAAAAATTAGTGCTAAGGCTAAAAGGAGAAACTATGTTTCATTATTTTAACTCTATTTTTAACTTTTTCCTAAATAACCCTGGTAAATCATAATTTCATTGTTAGTTACTTGCAAATGAATTTTCAAATAAATTACAGCTCATCTGAATGTTTTTAATAACAACTAATATTTTTCCTGATCATAACATTTACACATATTCATCACAAAAAAGTGTGAGGGAAAACCTATAAAACTTTACATAAGAAATAACTCAAACATTTAGGTGCAATACTTGTAGTCTTTTTAGTGTGCATTTGTATATGTTAAAAAAGTAAGACCATCCTAAAATAATTACAGCCCTATTTTACATTTTTAAATTTTAATGTGTTTTCTTTTACTTAAATTTGAAGGAATATGAAAGAATTTCCTATTGTATTGAATATCTTTTGAAAATAAAACAATATTTAGTACCATTAAAACTCAATTTTCAGTTTTCTGAGGAAACAGTTAAATTTATTTCTTTAAATTTCTATTCTTAATATCTAGTTTTAAATTTGCATTCTTAAGATTTTTGAGAATTCTGAAAACAAGGATATATTTAATTTATTATGTTAATATTTTTCTTTGTGGGTTAGAATAAAGTCAAATTGAGTATATATTCCATGACCATATTTAAGATGCATATTACATATTTAATGCTCAAAATTCTGTATATCAGTACAATTGTATTAAATTCTATATTTAAACAATCTTTTTTCTTATCACCCCTACACTTGTGGGATGTGTTGTGGGTGTGTGGTCTATTTCGTCCATAAAATTTAAAATGGCAGATTAAAGTTTCTTGTGACAATTATGTGTGTGTGTGTGTGTTTTTTTTTTTTTTTTAGTTTCTCCTAGAAGATCTATGTATAACTTACTATTCATTATATAGTGTTATATGGCATTTAAGAAAATTGATTATCTTTTTACTTTTTATGTTGGGTCTAATTTTATCTCAGTTAACTTCGCTAAAAGTAGCATATTCAAAGAAATGTTTAAGTCTGATTATGATAATTATTTTTAGAGCTGGAAATGTTTACACTTACTACATTTGCTATATTTTTGTTTTTTCAGGTCACCTGGTTTCAAGTTTGATAATTCTATCATTTTCATTTATTTTTAAACTTTTGATATGTCTCTCTTTATATGTAGCAGGAAATTTTCAAAAGACACATAATGCTTTTTACATCTGCAAGTTGTTATTGTTAAGGTTAGCAATAATATTTGAAACTTAATTTTTCTGGTTAGAAATGGAAATATTAATAAATTTGAATTTCAGCTCTGCTTAATTTTTCTAAGGTTTTACTCAAATTCAGATCTCTAAGTATTTATTTATATTATCAGAGTTTATAACCCTAGGTCACTTAAACTTAATAGTTATCTTTATTGTTAAATACTGCCTCTTCCAAGCATCATATTTTAACATTTCCTTGAAATTTTAAAACAATATTTACTATTTTTCACCAAACTCTGTGCGATAATTTTTAGTGTGAATTTCATTTCTGTTGCTACATTTTATTTTATTTGCATTATTATCACATCCTCCAAACTCTTTTTATTTTCACCCTATCTTTTTCTTACCATATATTCCTCTGTTTTTAGAGATACCACAATTTCCTACAATCTATTGAAGAGACTAAGCATTCATGTGTGCTTGTGTGTGTATGTGTGTATCAGGGAGAAGGATCATGAACTGGTAATCTCTTCTATTAAATCTTTAAGATATTTATTTCTTTCATTTGACTATTTTACAAAATTTGTTACCTTCTTCCTTCGATAAAAGCATGGTCTCCCTACTATGATACTCAAATTGTCACATACTACCAGTCAAAGGTGCTATTGTATTATAGCGTGTGGTGTGTGTGTGCGCGCGCGCGTGTATTATGTATAATATATTACTGTATTATTTTATTTGTCATGTGGAATAGAGAGGGCTCTATCAATATGTAGATTTTGCTGAAACAGCATGTATTGATCAGTGTCTCCAATTCTTTCTTTGTTTTGCAGGAGAGTGCACTGATGTATAGTGGTTTGGGCTTAATTATCAGTGTATAGCTGAGGCGGAATTTTCCCTGACATTCATTTCTCTGACAATCTGAACAAGAAAGTCCAGGGGAAACAACATTAACTACATTAAAGGCTATTCCTCTCCCTGTTCCTAATTTACTTCTGAAAGTCCTTGTTCTTTGTCATAGATATGTAATCATTAATACTAGTACTCATGTATTCCCTTCTAGAGTTGCCAAATTTAGCAAATAAAAATACATGGCAAACAAATACATTAAAATTTAAATAGACAAAAATATTTTCTGTTTCTTTGTTTTTTGGTTTAATTATGTCTCAAATATTACATGGGGCATCCTTATTTGATATCCTCCTACCACATCATTCTTGCCATGTACCAACTCCGAACATAGTGAGAGAGAGAGATCATCTGACTGTGGCTACATCTCAAGGTAGGATCCTGTCTTAGAGAGGGAGCTGCAAAATTCCTATTAGGATCTAACTCTGGGCTTCGGAGTAGTTAGCTGATGCTAATGGCACAGCTCCCTTCTGTATTTAGGGTAAGTGCCACCTTTGTTGAGGCATTTGGGCTTGCTCATCTGAAGTATTAAAATATGTTTGGCTAGTCTTATAACTTATAAGAAACTTATAACTATTTAAATGCCTCTCATATTCTGGCAGAAAGTTACATATTCACCATAATTTTCTGTGTTGTTATGAGTTTTCATTTTCCCTCCTGATAATTAATATAGTATTTTAATAGGAAGTTTGAAGTGATCTGTATCCGAATTGCTACTTTCAAGACATTTTAAACCAGAATCCTCATAGTTTTTGTTATAGAAAATTGTATATTCTTAAAAACAACTCTTTATCAATAAATACTTGTCCAATTCTTATTCCTGTTGAAAAATACTTGTATTTTAATTCTTAATAACTTGTATTTAAATAGATTCTTATGTATCCCAAAATTATGAAGTTTTTTTCTCTGTTTTCTTCTAGAAACTTAATATTTTTGCCTTTCCTATTGAGATCCTTTTTCCATATAAAATAGATTTATAAATATGTTATGAAGAGAGGATTAAATTTCTGCTTTTCTCATATGGATACCCATATAAAGAAACATTTTTTCAGAAGTTCACTCTTTCCCACTCTGTCACATATGAAGTGACCACATAGTGGTTTAACTTTTTTTAGACAATCTTGTCTTTCATTGGTCATTTTTTAAATATAATTTTTTTCAAAGGCACAGCATTCATCTCAATTGTCTCCTGTTCTCAAATTTGGAGCATTATTTGAGTGCTCTGAAGAAGGACACCAAGTTGTGATAATATGACATGTCTGTATAATATTTTGAAAAATTATAAGAAAATCAATACCATTTTCCCATAATTCACTTACACATGTGGTTAACCAAAGCATGGTAGAAGTTAGGGAAAGAAAAAAAAAAATTTTTGTTTTGAGTCATCATATCTGAAGATTTACATATGTGAAATGTTTATTTTATGGTAATGAAAATTGCCAGCCTATGACCTTAGAACTCATATTAGTGGTTCAAGATAACTGCATCTAAGTTTGAGCCACTAAAAATGAGTCTCTTTTCTAGATATCCTCTAATCTATTAAAAGAATAAAGATTGCCATGGCCTGGAAAAAAATTATACATATTCTGACAGGCTTACAGCCTGAGGGATAGTGTTTCTAGAATACAACTGCAAACACAAGGTTCCAGCTTACTAAGGGGCCAAGTGTCCCTCTGTTCCATGCAGCAGAGTAGACAAAATTTCTCCAGGCATAGCTCACTTTCTGAAACTAAAAACACTTTTAGAAACACCTTTATTTTTTTAAATGAGGCAATTTTTTCAAAATGCCTTATTATTTTATTCAGGAACCAATTTGAGGATAGTGGGAAAAATAGTTCGAAATCTAGCTTATAATATTTGTCCAAATAACAAGTTATGTGTTACTTCATTCTAAATCTTCCAACTCAGTGACCAACCCACAAATTAATCATCTTTTAAGTCTTAATGTAGTTTCAGATACAAATTCTGTAAATAACTTTAAATATACACAAGTTTAAAAACATAAAAGTAAGTTATAGTTGACAAAAACACACCTTTTCAAACATGATGACAATTTTTAAAAATCTTAGCCCTAGCTATGATTTTAGCAATTTTTGATTACTGTGTCCTTGCTGTTCTATATTTGGAGTGAAAATAGAAATATGTTGCTGGAGAAGAGGAAGAAATGAAGAAACACACGTGAAAATAGATTTGACCTAATTATTTTAACAGGTTTGATATGTTTTACATTTGTAACTAGTGCCTTTCAGAAACAATGTCAATGCAATATTCCCCAAGAATGTGTTGATGATAGTAATAATAAACACTAGTAGAATTGGGCTGATCACTTTACGAAATTACAATCTTTAAAATGACAAATCAAGTATTTAAATACGGAAAGCACTAATTTTCCATCTGTGTGTTTTAAGTACTCACAAATTCTATATTTTATGGCAAACATTAATGAAAGATGAACCCTCTAAAAATTGTTTTTGAAGACAAATATTAAAGACAAAAACTCACTTTACTAAAACTAAAGGAACTCTAATGAATAAATTATATTGTTCTTTTTATAGCAACTATCAATAACCGTAGCATCATTTGCAATGTTTAAACGGTTTTATAAGACGTTATAACCTAGCTCCATTGTTTATAAATGGATTTAATATCTTTACATGTTTATTCAAGCCACAAAGGTAAAGACATAGGAAGGAGAAGTAGCACAGAGCTAATGAAGGTCTCCAGGAAGTGAGTTGCATAAAAACCAAACAATATATAAGCCTTGCAAACAAACCTCAAAGCACTTTTGTTCATTACCTTTAACATCTGTTATCCAAATAATGCCTCTTTCATTCAACCCAGCACCTCCAAAAACATGTCAA
>NW_012105031.1:2622979-2625892 GCF_000951045.1 Mandrillus leucophaeus
ACACTCAGTCTCTTCTGTAAATATACATTGCTGATAGGATTTATAAATTTCTCATAATGCTGTACAAATGACCACAGGCAAACAAGCAGAGTGCCCTCTGGTGCACATACAGAATAAAATAAAATATGTATATAGGAGTATCTACATAGATACAGACACACAAAAATGCACAACAAATGTGCTTCTTCATAAACGTTAAACCAATAACTAGGAATTGTAAAAGTCTATCACCAATAAACAAATTGAAGTAATGACTTCATATAAAATGTTGATCATGGCATAGATCAATATAATCTAATCCATCAGGCAACCACTTGTACACTCTTCTACTTAATGTATTCACGGGACATCAGGTGTGCAGGCAACTTTTGCTGGATTTAATATATTACTCTTTTTGTGTAACTTATTTAGATTTTAAGCATAGAACTTTGATAAATGTTAAAGATCTTATATCTTAATCTTGTCCATTTCTTTTATCTTTGTTATCATATCTTATTTATCTGCTACTTGTTTTTATTCCATTGCTGTTTCCTTTAACTTCTGAACATACAATTACCTTTCAGGTAAAAAAGGATGAGGTGACTCAACTTCTCAGTGACTAGTAGAAGATACCATTTCCATTTAGGCTGAAAAAGGTAACATAGCATTGTATAAGGTAGAAAGGAAAAGCAATTTTAAAAATTTCACTTCAAAATTTTGCCTATTTAAAATAAGAAACTCAGCTTCCAAGTACATTGCCATTTACTTTAAGGCAGTGTAACATGCTTAACTTTGGGAGTGATAGACAAGTGGTCACCATTATCTATTTTTATCGTAATATATTACATCTATAAGAAATACTTCTGAATAACAAGAAAACATTACTATGGTGCATGGTAAAGGGTAAACCCTTCTGATAATAACTCTTTCCCATCTGAAACTTTCCCTTCGAGAAACTTATTTATACACAACCTTCAAGGATGATATTTCTGTAATTGCTTTCCCTTTGCTTCATACCTGTATATCTTGTATCTTGTGCTAAATCCCTGCCGGCTTCTGTCCACAAAATCTGTGTATTCCTGTGAGCGATGGAAAGGTCCCTTATCAGAGAGGAGCCAGTCGAAGGGGCTTGTGGCATGCTGATCCGAAACAGCAGCAACCGCTAAAACCCAGCAATGAAGACTCAGTGCTATCCACTCCCATAGAGCCATCAGAGAGAACAATTCAGCACCAGCTCTGCTTCGCCATATCATGCTTCCACTGGGGATTTAGAGCCTTCATTCTCTTAGCTTTCCCTCAACACCTAGACAAAATACACAGGCAATTAGTTAACCCCTAGAAGATTCCTTTCTCTCACTTAAGGTGTTGAGGTGGCTAATTTTTAAATTTTAATCTAATATCATTGTTTTAAATTAACATTAGCAGGAGAGAATAAAATACAAACCAAAATGATTTTTTTCAGAGCTGTATATCTTTTATATTTTGTGCCTTTTTTATACTAATGGAAAAGAAAATACTGAGTCATAAGAGATTTCAGCATAACAATTTCATTCAGTGGATCATTAAAGCCTATTGAGCAAAAATCAGAAGTTGAATGTTTTATAAAGTTGGACAGATACAAATAAACAATTAACATGTTCAAGTGTTTCATAAATTTTGTTATAAATTTTAATACTAGATTTAATTTTATTTTATCGTTATTTTAGATAAATGCTTTAAAATGAAGCAAAGATATTCATGTCGTTATTTCCCTAATCTAGGCAAACATGGAGTAAAATTGTGGATTTAAGAATACATAAATATATGTATGTATATGTGTGTGTATATGTGTATACTTATTATAGAGACATATAGATACAGATAAAGAGACAGACACAGAGTGAGACAGAGAGATGATAGAAAGACAGATTGATAGATGAATAGATGTGTGTGAGGGAGAGTGCATGTGAGGTGTAGTGTCTTTTCCCAGTTTTTTTTTTTTTTCATTATTAGGAAAAAACTGCATATCTAATTACTTAAACAGAATCACAATTACATTAGTTCTAGGGTCTTTAAAGATTTAAATGTGCATATGTATTATTCATAAGATAGTCATACCTCCAAAATTATACGCACATAAATTAAGCGAATGCACATAAATTAAGCTAACGCAGATTATTCATAGACTTTGAAACTGCATACGTTGTAGTATAACCATTCAAAAAAAAGTAATAAGATGTATAATCCCAGTATGGTACAGTGTAAGAAACTTTATACAAAGCTGCTGATGTAATGTCTATATGCTGCACCAGAAAATTCTAAAAATATTTGAATTCAATTTTTCTTTCTATCCTCATCAACTTTTCAAACAGTATTATTCATAGCACATAGAACTACAGAGTACAAAGATTCTGACTAATGAGAAAGGTTTACTTGTGTGAGTTCTTACTCAGCAAAATGTCTTCAGAAAAAAAAATTAAGATTTAGAGTATTAAGTAAGATATATCAGTAATAGTAGTTACCATATTTCTCTGGTATTTGAATAAGAACACTGGTGGTTTTAATTTGCTTTCGTAGCTATACCCCATTATTTATAATTTAATCCTAAACTACTTCTATATGAAAAATATAGAGAAATAATTTTGCAGCTCTGAAGTAGCTCAAAACAGTGATACAATGAGTGAACTCTTACATATCACAAAATTAAAAGGACATTACTCACATACTATATGAGTTGCCTCAATCATATGAGTTGCTCACTAAGGGGATTAAAGAGTACCCTCTTTTGTAAACAACATAGGAAGCCTTACAGGTGAAGACATTGTAAAATGTTTTTCTATAAGAAGGAATATTATAATAGAATAATTTTGGAATAGGAGCTTGGAGATTCTAGACTATTTTAGACTATTTTCTGTTATCTGCATAAATGTACCATTGTCAAATGATTCAACTCCT
>NW_012105031.1:2626357-2631189 GCF_000951045.1 Mandrillus leucophaeus
AAAATGAGGTCAGATTTTCTCCAAACCCAATAACCAGTATAGCAAATTAGGCTATATAACATCAAGAGACAATATTCATAGTGGTTAAAAAAATAGACTGTGGAACCAAACTGCTAGTGTTAAAATTCTAACCCTGACTGGGCACAGTAACTCATGCCTGTAATCCCAGCACTTTGGGAGGCTGAGGCAGGTGGATCACCTGATGTTGGGAGTTCAAGACCAGCCTGGCCAACGTGGTGAAATCCCATCTCTATTAAAAATATACAAAATTAGCCGGGCATGGTAGTACGCATCCGTAATCCTAGCTATTCCAAAGGCTGAAGCATGAGAATCGCTTGAACCTAGGAAGCACGAGTTGCAGTGAGCTCAAATGATGCCACTGCACTCCATCCTGGGTGACAGAGAATCTGTCTCAAAAAAATACAAACACAAAACCAAAACAAAACACCCAGCCCTTCTACAACTCTGTAGATGTTTGACTTTAGGCAAGTTACTTAACTTCTTTTGTGCGTCAGATTCCTAAACTAGTATAAAGGCCCCTCAAGAGTCTTATAAAAATAGAGTGAGTTAATATTTGTAAAACCCCTAGAATAGTGCCTACCATATGGTAAGGGCATGTGGTAAAGTTTTAAGTTATATTTTATACTGGTATGAAGTCATGCCATTATATACCTTAAAATTAAACCAAACATTTTGTACTCACACACATGATTTTTGTAATACACAAAGTGTTATGAAAGTAGGATACAATTGACCTAGATAGCATTTGACGTTCTGTTCTGCAATTCCGTAATTTTTCAATAGGTGAATTACCCAGAACCACATTCTTATCACTTTCTTTATCAAATGTGTTGAGCTTGTTCCATAGTCTTCATATCCCTCGTTAAAAAAAAAAAAAAAAAAAAAACTATATTGTGTATATTTAAGGTAAATAGCATGATGTAATATGGTTACTATAGTGGCACAATTTAACATATCCATCATTTCACATTGTTATGCATCTTAACATATAGGAAGATAGAAAGGTTTTCTGAAATTTTGTGCAGAGAACTACCTAAAAATATTACCAGGTAATTATGAGGTAATTACCACATAATTTGGGGGTTTTAATTATTTCTGTTTTTTCTACTTCTGATTTGGGGAACATGTTCCCCAGTTCTGTACAGAAATATTTTTTTCTGAAAGTTTGTTAACACATAGGAATGTCAATCCTACCCCAAATTAAGTTAATTTTGGTGATATCTTAAAATCATTATATTAGTAAGAACTTTATGAAGAGATTTTATAATGAACAAATTCGGATATCCCAGTAAAGTTATATTGAAATAGTGTTTAATAACTTTTTTCACGAGTTACATGACAGGGAGAAAAGTCATAATAGAACGCCTAAGGCAAGGATGTAAGCTTCTAGCCATCTTTGGAGCAAGGGGTCATTAAACTCAATATTCACCATCAGAAGAGCTTCATTACCTGGTTTGTCACAACAGTAGATCATTGTACATTTAATTCTTCTTTTCATGAGTACTAATTTATAAATTATTACTGAATGACCTTAATTGGTTGCTTTATTTGGGTAGGGTTACAACCATATTAATCCATGTGTCAGAGATGGTTTAGCAAATAGAGTTTGTTTGTAACGATGTAGTGTTAGGATATTAGGGGTGACAACTGAGGTGAATAGCTAAACTTAGATATACTGCCAAGAAAGAGAAATCACAAGTTCCAATGAAAGAGGGTAGAAATTATTAAACTACTAATGAATGTATCACTTTTTCTATAGTGTGGTGAAAATACAAAATAGTCCAGAATTTGATATTCGTAACCAAGAGGATAAGTGGCCAACTGAGGAGATGAAAACATCAATTCTCAATATTTTCTGGACAATGGGAGAGTGATTTTATATAAAAGAGAGAAATAAAAGGGAATGAAGACCAACAAAAAAAAAATTAAAAACAATACAAAATTTAAAGCATGAGTTTATGTTTAAAACATGGTATTTAATTAAGAAGTGGTATTTATGGATTTCTTTCATTAAAAATAAGTCATAAATATTAAAATATCTCTTTCAAAAACAGATGTTTAGTATAGGTCCTATTCTTAAATTCCTTCGCACAAAACAAAATTCACTGTGAAGATCACCTCATGATACAAGTTTATTTGCAAATCCTCAATGGCCTTGATAATCTGTGCAGAAATAAAATACACCAAAATGTTACATATATACTAATGTATACTAATGCATATAATATATAATAAATGCATAAATAATATGTGTATAATATATATTCTATATATGATTATTCTTTCTCACTAACTGTCAATAGTCTTATTCCAAGGTGGCAGTACCTTACTTTTATCTAAAATACTGATATATATATTTGAAATTCATAAATGTTGAAGTTCTTAAATATTGAATTTCCAGTTCTACTGGAAATTCATAATTATTTCCAATATAACTGAATTTTCAGTGAATTTTCGGTAGAACTGAAACTACGAAGATATAAACAAAATATTAAGAATCACTGAATTAAACTTAATATCCCTTAAATTGGTGGGTCATGTCACAGCGGCACATCTTTTAAACCTCTGTATCTTATTATCCACAACCTAATTACATGTCCCGTGCTAATTATTACTATTCGTTAAATGATTAACGTTGCAAATTGTATCATTTCTTTTTTTGCATTTGCATTTGGACTGATTTTTGCTGCTTATATATCCAAAATATTCTCTCAGGAGCCAAAATCTGCTGAAGAACTTGAATATAAAAAGTCATTTCAGAAAATCATTGTATCAAACATATTTACTTTAATTTGGAGTAATGTAGAACCCATGGAAAATTGAAAGACTGATACAGTAAATTCTTACGTATCTATCAGGCTGAGTCACCAGGTTTTTTTTGTTTGTTTGTTTGTTTGTTTTTGTTTTTTACCATATTCTCACTCTCAGTCTCTTTTTCTCTCTCCCTCTCAAAGATTTTTAAGTATTGGACAAAGGTATAAATAAAATTGGCTAATCTGCCCAATGTCTACAACCATTCTCTAAATTTATTCTCTTGAGCAAATACTATGCTGTTCTATAAAATAATTCCTTAACATTAATGGTTACTGATACTGAAGCTTGTAAATGTAAAACTATGAATCTTCAAAATACAATATACAATACTCAAAATAACTATTTAAAAAGCCACATTCTTTCAAATAATGTGATATATATTATTCTATTGAATCTATTAAATTATAAATGTTAGTCATTTGATTATTATAAAATAAAATATTTATATGTATTAACCCCAGAATCTGTTTATAATATATAGCATTATTATATAATCATATATAACTATAATAATTATTTTTCAGTTATACATTTAAGTAAATACTAGCTATGAAATCAGTGGCTACTAAATATATAATTGTGTAAGTAAATAAATGGTAGATGAGTTAAAAATATTTTAACATAAATTTTCAATAGTGTTTCTACAATATTTTATTCACTGTTTCAATTCCAATCTGGTAGAAGCAATGACGTAGAAACCCAGAATTAAAAAATAAATCTTATTGATCAATTGCAATGTGCAAAGTATCAGGCTAAATTCTGAGACAGAGTTGGACCTTAAGTCTTAATAAAGATAGTGCTTCTATCCCCTGGAACTTACCGGTTTAGGAAGGCCATATGGAAGGCAGGGCATATTGCATATGGTCATTTCTATTAGAAAACAATACCTCTGTCAAGGAAAACGAAAACATTCTCCAAACATTTTCTGGTTTTCTTATCTCACTAAATCACACTTCCATCTACTCAACTTTAAGCCTAAACATGACTTTCACCTACCTTCTCACTCACATATCCAATCAGTCCTCAAGTTCTGTGCATTCTTCCCCGTAAATAAAAGATTTACCACTTTTTTCCACCCCCATTTTACTTGACCTGCTCATGGTATGCGCTCAACAATACCAACTTTGCCTCTAAACTGTATTACTGCAATAGATTCATGACTAGTTTTCCCACCACCCATGTGGCTCTATCCAATCTGTTCTTTTGGCTAGTCAGAGTGATCTTACTAAAATATTAAATCTGAACATGTAAATCCTTTACCCCCAATTAAGTAATGACTTTCATTTCAGGATATCGGATCTCTTTAAAATAACTTCTAAAATTATCTTCCCTTGCTTAACTCTTTGTCCATATCTTTTTTATGTGTATGTGCCAGGACAGTTATTAACCAACAATCAACTTCATTTTTCAGCCATGATCATATTGCTCATCTTCATTCAATTTTCTCTCCAAGATCTGTTTATGGAGGTTCCTCTGGCTAAACCACTATTTTGACTAGAATCTCTTCATCTGCCTGACATTGACCTTAAAACCTCAGACTGGATTACCATTTCATTCACAAAGCTTTTCATGACCCTTCAAAGTTGGTTGGTCATTTTTTTGTGCTCCCATTACTTTCCCTATGATGGTACATTTACGTGACATATTTGTTTGCTTGTTTGCCCTACTTCTCTGCATATCTCCTTTCCTTCAATTAAATTAATTTGAGGAGAAAAAAATAATTGTTCCTATCTTAATGACAACAAAACAGTCACCAAAGTTTCTGAAATAAACCTGCAATGTAAGTATTGGTAGAGTGAATGAATAAATGTTGATGAAACAAGTACTAAATTAGGGTGCACCTGGTGTGATATGACTGGCAAGACCATGTCATAAAAAGAAAATTTATTCTTCATAGAAATAGAATCTACAAAGGATCTGTATCTGAATCTGCATCTGAGCTGAGCGTCAGGATGAAAATAGCTTTGGCAGTTGAAGAAAGGGAGCAAACTGAGTTA
>NW_012105031.1:2631514-2635070 GCF_000951045.1 Mandrillus leucophaeus
CCACCTCGGCCTCCTAAAGTGCTGGGATTACAGGTATGAGACACCATACCTGGCCCAAAGCAAAATATTCTTAATGTTAAAAAATGTTAAGGACAAAAATATAAAGTATTATTATTAATTATTAGATTGGGGACATAAAAATTATAGATTATCATATTATGCACAACTGGAAAACTAAGGACTTTTTCACTTATGTTCTATAATTCAATTTGTAAAGACAGAAACTATATATGAAAGTCAAACCCAGATCCTAATCAACAAACAGCCAAACCAAAATCCCCCTCTAATTGAGGAGCACAATGAGAATTTAAAGAATAATAGTAAAGAAACAAGAATTGAAGAGCTTGTTCCTCTCCATTTGGAAAATCATATACTAGGATAATTTTGATTGAGGTCTCCCTGACTGCCTGGGGGGAAAATAAAATGATAAAACAAAATGCAATTTTAATTTTCTTCACAACAAAATTAACACCTTTTTAAACCTTTTGATATACCAAGCATTTTACGAAATTTTCTTATTTCAGTTCTCAGCAGCACAGTGTAATATATATTAAGATCCCATTTGTACTCTTGAAGTCAAACTGAATACCGTAGTTTTCCTGTTGTACTCTACTGTAACCTAATAATAACCAATTGCAAACTGAAAGTTATTTCTCAGAATTTTTGAGGTCACCTTTGTATAAAATAAAAATTCAAATGAAAGAATACTATTATCTCAAGCTATTATAAGCAAGCAAGTGTTCTGAGTAACTACATATTATGGGTTTTCACTGAGTGTCTGCTTTGTATAGTTTAATATTTTCAATTAAAGTGATAGTTTAAATCTACTAAATGTGATTTAATTAAATATATTTTAAAACATGTACTGCAAATTCAAAAATTAGAAAACTTTCTTTTCATATTACATGTAATACTTATTGGGTTGAAAAGTATAATCGTGGTTAAAATGGATTAATTTACCTATCTGCTCCTCAGAAAAATTATAAGATTAATCCAATAGGCTTTGATTATTCAATCTTATTATAAATTGCTTTATAGTACTACTAAAAATAAGACAATTCAACACTGACATAGTTGGTGTCTAACAATGGGAGACATAATAAAATTTCAGTGAAATGAGATGACACTTAATATTTTGCTAAAATGCAATCATACAATTTTAATTAATATCATCTTTTTCATGTTCCCATACAATACATAACGAAAAGGATATGAGGGTCATTTCTAACAAGTATTATTTTAAGGGATAATAGTGTGAAAATTCAGAACTACAACTGAAAACAAAAAGAAAAATTATAACATCGTTTGCCAAGAAATATCGTGAGTACGAAAATAAAGCTTTAAAGACATTGCTCTTTTATAACATCAATCAATATTCAAGTATTAAATTCGATGAACATATTCAAACAAATAAATAAAGTAATATGTTATCTTTCTACATGTGCAAAGACATGGATTTTCATTTTTTAATATTCACAAATTCTATATATTCTGTAGTCAGATTAGTAAAAGAATGAGAGCTTCATTATTCAATAAGTTACATCATTACATTTTGGTAATGTATAACTTCACACTTTAGTGAAATACTGATTACAATCTATAATTTTATATTTTAAATGACTTCAAATTGTTCTTTCTTAATCTATACTTTTTTATTTAAAGGTAATGAATTTTTAGATAGCCTAATACACTAAAGTTTGCTACCGTACTTTCTAAAGATGTAAAATAATTCATCAAGATGTGAAATCTTGCTTTACACAATGTAGGCCATTCTCCCTATAAATAGGTAGGATTTTGCTATTCTATTTCTATACTCCAACAAGAGTATAGAGAAGTAATTCCTTTATGTTTGTTTTCTGTTGAAATAAACAATAACATGTAAAAATGGGAATAAAATAATTCTGAAATTTAACAAGAAAAATTATCACTGGATACTTCTAGGAATTATAACAAAAACTACATCTTTCAAAAAGTAAAGACATTAGAAAAAAAAAAGAAAGCTAAAAATTAATGATAATCCTCAAAGTAAAATGGTATTTAATTCCAAGCATCACAGCAAACTGAATTTATCCAATGAGTGGCTACAAAAATGGCAGAAATGGATGTTTATTTGAGATAGAAATCCCTTTTGAATTTCAAAGACAAATGTCTTGGTATATTAATAACTACCTTAAATTTTTTTAACAAAGTAGGTCATAAATTATGAAAGTAAGTAGAGACTGGATAGATCTTCATTAATGAATCTTGTAAAATTTTACAATATGCTATTGTTATCCTTTTTAACACTTTTGTTCATATGACCAGATTATGAGAGATTTGCTGGCAGTTATTATGGTTTTGTAATCCCTGGGGCCCCTACTATGTAACACACTGTCTTAGGCATAGTAACTTTTTGGAACAGGCACTGAATTGAACTCCTGTTTATTTTTTTAACTTTATAAAAAATAAATCTTCTGGGGCTGCTTTATTATATATGCTTACACTAGAAGGGGATTATTATATTAATGTGTTAGGGATGCATTATTATTGCACATTTTTATTTTTCTATTCTTTTTTATTTATTTCTCAAAAGAACAGAGCTTCCTTGTCTTCAATCATATACCAGTTAATACTGACCTTAGAAATGAGTTCTTCTAGTCATATAACTCTGCTAAACCTCTGTTTCAAAAGACCATTCTTCTTGTTTATTTTAGCTGGTCAGGCAATATAGTGCCTCTGAATTACAACTTTAAGCGTTTTCCAAATTAATGAGGGTTAGTATTCCTCTGAGAAGTATATACTCCTAAGGAAACTAATCTCCTGCTTGATCCCGTCAATACTATCTTGTCCTACCAATAAAGAGGAAGTTAAATGCTAACACTTAATGGTAGAACTGATTAGAAAAATGAAGAGAAGGTGAGTTCCATTCCTTAAGTCAGCCCGGCACATAGGGGAAGTTATTCTTAAGAGCCCCAAATACCAGAATCACTCAGGTTACCTGATAAACATAAAATATCATGTGTTTCAACGTAGATGATCATATAATAAAATATCATTGTAAGATTCAGATTGTACTCTGTTTTCATTCATAAAAAAATTAGTCAGGCACTAAGGAGTGAAGTTCAAATGAAAGATGTTGAGAAAGTATATTAGATTGGAAAATCTAATTTTAATACAAAATATAGGGAACTCTTTGACAAAGACTCTTTCCTGGACCTAACTCTACTCAGGCTCCTGTTAACTCAGTTCTCAGGCCCTGACTTCTGAGCTTCTGTATTCATCTCTATGTTGTCCAATTTTAACAAGAATCCTGCTAAGTCAGTTTTATTAGAATCTTCACCTTTAATATATGATCCACATAGATATCTGATTGGGTTCCTCATTCGCCACTATCCTAAAGGTGATATCTGACCACCCTCGCCTGTCTTTAGCAAGAATACTGTTAGAACAGTTTAGCCAGAATCCCCTCTTACCCTTGATATTTTCTCTTAGCAATTTTCCATCCACTGATCCCCATCCTTCTCCTTGGCTATAAATGCTACTTTTTCTTGTTGTGTTCAGAGTTGAGTGAAATAGC
>NW_012105031.1:2635860-2637553 GCF_000951045.1 Mandrillus leucophaeus
TTTCAGAATTTCAAAATAATAATCTTCAGTTTCTTTTTTACCAATTTCTAAGGAAATGAAAGTGTTTCAACATTTTTAACCCACGAACGTGTGTTACAAATATTATTGGTAAACCCCTTAACTTGTCTTCTTCCTGGTTACAGAAGTCATTCAATTCACATGGTAACAATTCCACTGTATTTTAGGCAACATGAGGCTGATTTGTCTCTGTTTTATAAACTAATGTTTCTGTGGCACCAACAAGTGAAATTGTCATGCAGAAGGTCCTAAATAAATGGAGTTTATTAATAAATAAATGGAATTAAAAATAAATTTGTAAATAAACCCTTGTAATGTTAATCTGATTTTTCATTAATTATTAAAATAAAAAAGAACTACTGTAAATGTTTTCATTAAAAAACCAACATATTTTGGAGATAAAAAACACAACAACCCACAAAATGCCACTAAATCATGACTCTGAGAATTGTTATGACTATTTTCAGAAATGTCCTGGCTTCTCCATTTCTCTTTAATAGTTATTCTTTAATACCCTGCAAAGAAAATCCATTCTTCATTGACTTTTCTCTATAATGAAGAATAGACAACCCTCTTGTCTCTAAGATAGTTATATTTACAATATCAAAATTGGACTTGTATGCAAATAAAATGAGTGGCCAAGCATTAAATTTGATTTAGTAGATTAATTTTAAAAAGTATATTACAAATAGCAAAAAACTGTAAGCATCTTATGAGCAATGGTTACATCTTTTCATTGTTATATTCCCAGGGTTTACACCAGTGCACATAATTCATCATACGTCTCATGCACTTTTTTTTTTTTTGAAGAGTCAAAAACAAAAGTGATTTACAACAAGCTAACAAGACTAACACCAAGTATTTAAATCTTTATATGCTATTTTCCAAAGCCTCCTTAACTGCCATCTAATAAAGCATGTCAGAACTCTGGGTGTTTCTAATTAAAGAATGCCTCTTTAGCAATTAACCTTAGCACAACTTACCCAAATGACAGAGAGGCTTGGATAGCCCAAATTTAAACCCAGAAGTTAGCCTTATAATGTCTCCAAAAGTTATATGGTGTCTAACTAAGCTTTCTTTCTTACAATACACATCTACTTTTATCATTCCCCAATACACAATTTTGAGAACACTTGATTATTTCCAACGATAACTTGTCAATACATGAATTTAACTTCTGAAATAGCCCAAACTGTCTTCAAACTCAAAAGGTTATGAGGTACTATTTCAAAAGAACAGTCAACAATTTTTAAACTTTAAAAACATTTTTGAAAACTTTTTTGAAGATTTTTGATGACAGTCTTTACATAAAAAAGAATCAGCCAAATTTTGAAAAGAAATAAAATTAAAATGAGACATTACTATATCTGACAGAGAGAGACTATTAAACATCAGCTATTCTTAGCATGTCATGCACAAACTAAGTGATAATTTTTTAAATCATCTTGTTTGAACTTGTCAAGAATTATCTTCTGAACAATAATTACAGTAATCACTATTACTGGGCTTATCTGATACCAATATTTAGTAATAAATACATTTTAATTAATAGTTAATAATTGTCTGGTTTAAGATCTTGAGTAAATTGTCTTCAGCTTTGACTGATGAAAATATATATCTAAAATACAGGAAAGCATGTCAAAGTTATATCACTTCTGTAATTGAAGAATCATGT
>NW_012105031.1:2642463-2644492 GCF_000951045.1 Mandrillus leucophaeus
CTGAATTCTGGTCTTCCCAACGCTAGATTGTTTTTTAATAGTGCAATATTTTAGAGATAGCTTTTAAAATTAACAAAATGCAACAGTCCAGAAAAGTTAATAAAAAAAAGCTTAATCCTGATGAGCTTGGCTGATACTCACAGAAATCAGGAAAAATAAGTCTATCTATAAGTATTCTTTCACAATAAATCTATAATGGAATGAAAATGAAACACACCATTATGAGATAATAATTCTTTCACAGCAGAGAACTATAATACATTCTAATGTAATGTTCACATATTTATTAATTTAATCAATAAATGTGTACTTTATAGATTTAATTTGCTGTAACTATAATATGGTAGCTACTTTATTAGCTATTAAAGGGAATTTGTTTTCCTTTGGGTGCTTTTAAAGGCATCCACATCTCATCTGAGTAAATTAGAGTTTAGGCATTAAAACAAATACTTCTGAAAAAAATAGTAAAAATAGGTTGCACTGAGGGTATTTTTTAACTCTAAACTTAAAAAATAAAACTTTGACAAATAATGAATAGTGATTATTGAAAATAACAATGAAATAGAAGAATGAGAATATGTAAGATTTCTCAGTTTAGTAGATTACGTGTCATTTTTCACCATCTCAATTTATACAATCATGATTGCATATAAACATTTCAAAATTTGAGCACAAATACATGTTTCATGATAAAACATCAATTAATCCAGTCAACTCATTGTAAATATATATGCTATATTTTTCAATTTTGGGAAATATGTTGATTAGTAAATCATAATTGAGTTACTGCAATTATTAGAGCATCAATTAATTACTCATGATGAGTTATTTTGGGTATGAAATTGGGAAAGGCTCCGGAACTGTATGAACAAATGCTTTATTTTAAACATTAAGTGTAGAGGAGTGGATTAAAAGCTTATAAAGTAAGCTTATAAAGTAATTATCTAGGAAGACTTTGTAATTGGATAGGTCTGCAGGTGAGTAACTGGATACAAATATTCTTGATAGCTTATATTTATGCTTTGAAAAGATAGGGGTAGAAACCTAAAAAAGTTCCTTGTGAGGACATTTGATAACCAGTATGAAATGGTTATGGTGGCTATTTGATACTGTTAAAAAATTAAAAATTAAGAATTTGGCCAGAACTTCCAAGTATGTCTTCAGTAGAAAGGTCATTAGTGTTCATTATTAAATTTCATACTCAGACACTCATTTTCAAAAAATGGAATATTTCCTAAACAGAATAAATATTATTAAACTATCCTCCTCCTTTTAGCAACTAAGATTATCCATTAGCAGTCAATGATATTCACACAGATTATTTTTTATTTTCCTTTCCTTTAAAAATTATGATTTATTAACACTAAAATAATAAAATTATACAGAACACATAGTAGTTCATGAAGAAAGTGGACAGAGTTATACTTCCAAGTGTCTAAATAAGTTTATCCAAGTACTTGCTAAATTAAAACACCAAAAATGCCAGATGTCATCCTAATTAATTTTGGTAAACTTTTTATGAGTTTGTAAAAAGCGTTAGAAATTAGAAGTTTGTCTAAAGTTTCTCCTTTTTAAAGTTATTACATGAAAATATTTTAATCTTGTTCCCAATTAAGAGTAGAGATCATCAGGTTGACAATATAAATCTGCTAAGAAATCAGATGTTCTTTTTATTAAATAACAATGACAAATCAGTCAAAAGCAACTATTTTGTAAAGGTGCCTCTATCCAAAACTGAATAAAAGCAAAGGTTAAATATAGTATAAATAATAATGAATATGCTTCAGGAAGTATATTATTTCAAGCTTTTTAAATTACACGTATAATAAAACTGTTATATTTAATCAATATCAAATATTTATTAAATTCTTTTGACACCATAATGCCACTGACCAAGATTTGATATTAATATTTTAAAAAATTGAGTCAACATTATTTATTGTGTGGAGATACAACTTTATCAAAAACAACTAATTAAAAATTCAAACTTACATGATATCCTTTGAAAAATATATTTTGTTTTCATAAT
>NW_012105031.1:2646010-2647551 GCF_000951045.1 Mandrillus leucophaeus
TTAGCATGTCATGCACAAACTAAGTGATAATTTTTTAAATCATCTTGTTTGAACTTGTCAAGAATTATCTTCTGAACAATAATTACAGTAATCACTATTACTGGGCTTATCTGATACCAATATTTAGTAATAAATACATTTTAATTAATAGTTAATAATTGTCTGGTTTAAGATCTTGAGTAAATTGTCTTCAGCTTTGACTGATGAAAATATATATCTAAAATACAGGAAAGCATGTCAAAGTTATATCACTTCTGTAATTGAAGAATCATGTGATGATAAACTTTTATTTACTAAAGATTATTAAAAAGAAATAAATAATTTAGCAGTTAATTAAAACACTTATTACTGGAGCTGCTGATTCTTACTCGAAATGAGAATTGGTTTTCTTAATTAGCAGCCATGAATGATAGGTTTAAAAAAGCAATAATGACAAAAGTCATCTTCATTTTTATTCCAGTCTATCTTACAATTGTAATTTGTTGTTTCGTCTTTCAAATTGGTTGAACAAGATAGTTCTTAAAATTTCTTCATTTCAGGGCTGGATGAAAGATACATATGAAAACCTGCCAGAGTTCACTCTACAAGGAAACAAGAATCCTCTAAATTATTTTCCCCATAGGTAGGTTACTATTCAAACATATTAGCATTATATTTTTGACCAAAATATAAAGATAGCTATACATTTAATAAAACAATAATCTAACTTTGATATAAAAGTTCTCAAACAAGGAATTATGGATTGCAAAATTGCATATCTTTTTGGAGGTGGGAGTAGAGGACGCTTATAAATCCATAGAGTGTCTCCACTCAAAATTGAGTTCATTGCATAAAACAATTAATTTAATTTTAAAAAGGTTTAAAAATTATTTCTAAAATACGCTTTGAATGCCCTTTACAATTTTTTTCAGGAGACCCTTTTTTCTTAGGTATGAAGTTTAAATTTCAATTCACAGAGAAGGCTAGATTCACTTCTCTTTAATTCACATTAGGAAAAATAATAATGCTGTCTTTGAATTACTCCAAATTCCCTACTGAATCATTGAATAAGTAGAAATGAGTATATCTTATACACCTGATAAGCAGAGATTTCTTCATAATTGTTTATCCATGAATTTTTTTAAATAAAATTAACAAGTTGTTTAAAAAACTCTCTTTGGAGGAAAATTCATATTTAGGAAAAAAAATACACTTTCTAGTTGTTGGTACTGTTAATTAATCTAGTTGTTGGTACTGATAATTAATTTTCTTCTAGATGATTCCATTTTGAAACTTACAGTCTTCTTCCTCATTATTCTTTGGTATAATCTTGACAATAATACTTAACATATTTATAAAATGTACTAATACTGTGTCTTTATATATTAGTGAACTGGTCTGGGTGAATAATAAGAAATTCTATTACTATAAACTCAAGCATAGTCATTTAATTTTAATGTTTTCAACAAACTAGACTTGGTCTATGTATTAACATGCTTGGTGTTATATGTGAAATGTTAAGAAAGCAAGCATTAATTATCTTAAAATAGTATTTTATGCAA
>NW_012105031.1:2653126-2653869 GCF_000951045.1 Mandrillus leucophaeus
AAAGAATACACAAATCTAGGAGTCAAGCTAATGGTAGAAATTACACACACACACACACATACACACACACACACACTTTGAGTTCCAATGGTTTCTTCCTACTTAGGTTGTATTTACTTAACTATAATGTACAGTAACTTTGCATGAAGAAAATCAAGATGTAATTTATGAAAATGTACGTTTCTATGATGATGAATTTCTTAAGCTAAAATGTCCTATGAGAGGATGAAATCACCTATTATCTGATTAAAAGAAAATGAAATTGATTGTTATATGGTATCATTCTATTTCATTTGGAAAACATTATTAAAATAACATAGATTTAAAATAAATACCTTCTCCAACCACCAAAAATGTGTGTATGTATACAAATATATATGTATACACACACACACAAACATATACACAATGAGTATATCTACTACAATAAAATTACTAAGAATTAAACACAAAAGTATTGGGGAATTAGAATTCATTGACAAATTACTTTCTTTAGTGGATGAAAAAACTACCTTCTGCATCCAACTGAGAAAATCACTACAACTTTGTAGGTAATTTGTAACAAAGTTACAATTATCTTTCTTATTTCTTCAAGATTTTATCAGTAAGCCATACTAGCAGAAAAATTATTGATCAAGGGTCTACATCAACAAATGTAAGTACTAAGACTATTTACCAGAGATAATTTAAATAGTACAATTTCTTAGAGAAGAAAAAGTGTTATTAACAAGTAGAGGAGTTTT
>NW_012105031.1:2654370-2671263 GCF_000951045.1 Mandrillus leucophaeus
AGAAATACCCACAAAACAGTTCTCTCAAGTAGTCAAAATTACTTTGTTAGTTCAGGAAACCCTTAATAGTTCTTCACTTGTCCTTTATATATTAAGGTCTGGGACCTTAACAAGAAGCAATGTTTTTAATGCATTTCTGCAACTGCCATCTTCCATATTTTATTAAGGTTATACATTTCTTCTTCTAACTCTCCACCCTTCCCATTTCTTCCTCTAACCTTGGTCCAATTTATGATTTTTGTAACATGGCTACACATTTAAATAAATGCACACTAAACAGTTAAATTAATACATGTTAAACATCTAAACTGCTTTACCCTGGTTCATGAATGTGAATATTAAGAAGTTATGCATCATAGCAGGACCAATTGAAAATGCAGATATTCCATTGCTTGCAACACAGAAAAAAAATCACATGATAGTAAAACACAAGTTATATGATTGTCAAGAAAATACATTCATTCCTTACCTGCTTAACTGCATGATGACAAACAAATCTATGTAACACGCAAAAGAAAGTCACCAAAATCTGAATCATCTGTCTTTCAAGCTTCTGTGGCAGTTTTATACCCTGGTGCTCTCTTCTTTGCTTACATACATTTGACTAGCTAGAGTATTTTTCAGTGATACTAAGGTTAATTTGCAACCCTAGTCACCTTTTCCTCCTTTCAAAAAGCCGGTGGGCATTTTAGACAGCCCCAAACGTGCATCTTATCTTCGGAGGTAGTGCCTACACGGCGTTTCCCTGTAGAATTCCTATTACAAGGAGGTTCCTTCTCTAAAGGGCTGATCACGTTCTCGACCTGGTGCAAAGTAAAAGGCTCTCCGGTTCAACTCTTGGGGACTAGGAGAACAGCCATCAGAGACTTCAACTCTCTGTCACTGTTTGGCTGTGGAACCAGCAGTAACCAGCGGCCAAGAAGCACCACCCCCTCTCCGGTGGACGCTGGAAGAGAGCGCTCCCAGTCCCAGATCTTTCTACTTCCCACCCCCACCTCCAGAAAGAGGAAAATAAAAATAAAAGACCAACTTTAAAGTGGGTATAAGCTAGACAGATTCCAAATCCTCACTCTTTGCTTTTAACTTCAGCCTTATATTCCAAGCTCTAGCTTCAAGTTGAAATTTAACTCTCTTCCGCTCACCGCCCTCCAGATTCTTGGGAGTTGGTGAAGGAAAGGAAGGAGTGACCGTCAGCAATGATACTTTAACACAGAGCCTAAGAAGTCATTCAACAGTTCTGAGCTCTACTTCGCAGTCAGACAAGGACAGTGATTAGGGTTTCATAACGCAGGCATTCTGAGGAACCGTCGTTTACTAACAATAAATATAGCCCATTAAAATAAATAAATATTAACACAAAAAGGTATTAAGAGACTCTGGAGATCTTAAGTCTATTCTCTCATACAGAAGAGGTTTGCTCAAGTTTGTCTTGAGGAAGGTTGGAAATGGAGCATTCTGCAAGGATGGAAACCCCCTGGCGCACCCCACTCTGTCGGGCTGCAAATGCCCACACCAAGCACACGTTAGCCGCAGGGGCTGAGTGCAGAGCCTGCGCTAGCGGGTCAGAGTGGGGGACACCTTTCCTACACGCACGGATTATTCCCACATCAACACCAAGCCTGGGGCCAGCTGGTCAACCAGGTACCTGCTCTCCTCCGTTCCCTGAGCTCAGGTGGCAAAGGCGTTGCCGTGAGCTGCGGAGAAATCTCCACGCAGAGTCGCCTGTTGATAACCCTCCAGTTAAAACGTTCTTGGCTGCGGGAGCCCCTCAGATGTAAATTTCCCTTTCACACGCTTGAGCTTCAGGTATAATACAGCAAAACGCACTTACCTAAACACCGACTGTCTGTTCCTTACTGGATCTGACTGCACTGAAAGTTGTTTTTTTCTTTCTTTTTTTTTCTTTTTTTTTTCTTTTTTTTCCCTCCCTCCACCCTTGCGCAACAACAGCAGTCCTCCTAAGAGGATGTTTGAATTGAATTATATGAAGCTCTCCTTTCTTCAAATGAAGTCACGGACTCTGATGGCTCTGGCTGGTCAGGCAGGACGACCGGACTGGGAAAGAGATCAGGTAGAAACTAGTGACCTAGTGACGGGTGAGGGGCGCCAAGTGGTGCGGACAACAGTCTCAGCCCTGTTCCCTCTCGGTGGGAGTCAAGGGGGGAAAGCCCTTGAATCCCGAGACTGGGGGATGGGGTGACGCTGCAGCTGGAGTACTTTTATGTCTGGGAGCTAAAAGGGCTTTTGAATTTAAAAAAGCATTGCTTGGGTTGTCGCGTCAGTCATCAATGACGACAAGAATAGTTCTTTCCCAGCAATTAAAAAGGAAAAAAAAAAAAGAAAGAAAGAAAAGAAAAGCGTGAACAATAGGTTCTTACCTCCATCTATCCCAATAAAAGGAAATGTTGTAGAAACCAGGAACTTGTCCTTAATTTGGGGGAGGGCGGCGGATGTTTAGAGAAAACCCTCAGTGGGTGTTAGAAATTACTGATACATGCAGGTTTGGCATTTAAATGAATATGGTGTTCTCCTCATTATGTGTCAATATGTGAAGTAAAAGTAAAGATTAAAATGTTTCTCAACATAACTATATGGAAGGGGAGCTGATAATCTTGTCAGTTAAGTCCATAGAAATGTTCATAAAAGCAAAAGGCAGTGACCATATTAACATGCCTATTAAACACAGGGGGTGGAGGTAGACAAGTATGAAGAGTGAGGCAATTAAATTTTTCATGTAAAGTCTATTCTTGAATTTCAATTTATCAGAACCAAGATAATCAGGGGTTTCTTCTGATAGCTCCTCTCTGAAATGAGTACTCTGTGTCCAATTAACTGTTCACCAGCTAATTCACAAAATCAGAAATGTACTGACAAATACTATGCCTGAATTAAAATACAATGCCCAAAATAACGCGTTCATGTGTGATCTGAAATATTTTAAGAAAAAAAAAAATGGTGCCCTCAAAACTCACAGTCCTCTTCCTACCATTCAGTGGCATTTTAGTGTTTAAGGTCCTGCTAAATTCATAAAAATACACTTTGTAACAAAGTCCTCCCTCAGTCATGTAATTGCTTATCATGAACAAATACTGACCTGAACAACCTTCTGAAGATCAGACTAGTGAACTTTCCAGACCTTGCAATTGTCAGAAGGTCTCTTTTAAGCTCTCTCTTAGATAAACATATAAAATGTGACCTTTCAAATGGCACAGGAATGTGTGCCAAGAAGGGTTAATGGGGGTGGGGGAGATTAATGTCAACGTAAACTGTAATATAAATGAGGACAGAAATTTAAAAAATAAAGAAGGTAAAAGATATTGGGGTAATACACGGGATATTGGGGTAATACATGACATGGGATATGTCTTAGTAGTGCAATTGCCACTAATATACTAATTGATAAATATAGTCATATGGATTTTTCATTTCCAAAAGTAACAAAAATGTGAAAAATGAAATACTTCAACAAAACAGAGCTTATTAAAAATAACACTAGTTAAGTTTCTAGTAATAGATAAAGAGAATAACTTACCAGAGGAAATTTCAGGAAGCAAGAAGACTGTGAGAAAAATACATCCAGGATTCAAATAGATATTCCATGATCTTCCAAATCAAGGTAAAGTAGTGAGCTGCAGGGTAGTGGGACTTTAAAATAATCAGCAGTTCCTGGTGGCATGTAACCAAGTAAAAGCCAGTTACACAGAGAGCCACGAACCCCCAAGGCAAGAAAGCAGAATGTGAAAATGCTTTATATGGGTGTGGGGGGGGGGGAGAATGGGGGGGTGATTCGTAGTGATCCTTAAGCAAAGTGAAAATTTACAGGCTGTACATCCCCATACAGTGGGGAAAGGAAGAAGCTGTGTAACCCCAGAGAACAGGAGGTGGAATACAGATAAATCTGCAAAGAGAAGTAAAAGGATGTGTTGAAGACAACGAGATAAAGAGAGAACTAGTGAGCAAGGCTGTAGTCATCCTGATAGATATAGCAGCAAGAATGATTTAGGCTGCTGGGGAGGATCCAATGAGAATTCAAGAGGGCACCACTTCGGAAATCCTGCTCTGATCTTCCCACTCTCAGTTCTTTGAGAGTTACCTGCGTTGGGACCATTATTATTAGGATTAATAGTATTCCATCAGTGCATTTCACTAGTATTTCCCTTGAACATTTTCACTCGCAGCAACTGAGGGAGGCGTTGTAAGGAAGCCCAACACAACCAATTCCCCCACTTCCCAAATAAGCCACTACGGTCACATTACGATGACCAGATCATCAGCGATTTGCATGAGGCGGCGGGGGGTGGGGGGTGCGGGTGGTGATCGAAGGGCTGAAGATGCGGAGGAGGCCGAGTCGCTAGGCGCTTTCGGGGGCGCTGTGC
Organism: Mandrillus leucophaeus; assembly: GCF_000951045.1. Lineage (NCBI taxonomy): Eukaryota > Metazoa > Chordata > Mammalia > Primates > Cercopithecidae > Mandrillus > Mandrillus leucophaeus. Next base: position 2,658,747 of record NW_012105031.1, read on the forward strand.
CGGGGAGGCTTAGTCAAGGGGACCGGGAACCCTGGTTAGATGCAGCAGCGGCGGCAGCAGCCCTCCCAGGTCCCACTTCCTTGGCGTTCCTGCTGCCCGTGACTCAAGGCAATTGACTTCCATCTGAACCCTCAGCTCCGAAGGCCTTGCATTAGAAGCTAGAGCTTTGGAGGTTCTGAGGACGGTCCCTGGGGAGCAAGTGGTAGGTTTCGAGGCGCCTGCTTCCCCTCTGATTCCTGCAGTTACTGAGGGAGAGTGCGCTAGAAATGGCTTTGCTGCCGAATGCATTATCTTGCCATTTTCGTGTCCCAATACTGAACAAACGATCGCCTAATCGATCGGTAAGATTAGCTTTATTCCTTCTCCCTATTCCTCTCCATGGCCCCATTCCCTCTGCAAGCCAAACCCCAATCTCTCTCTCTCTCTCTCTCTCTCTCTCTCTCTCTCTCACCCCCCCACCGCCCTCTGTCTCCAGGAACTTCTTTTTTCCTCTTTGAAACCGGCTTCCCAAGGGAACTGCCTGTGTGACTGAGAGGCTAGTAATCTGTTTGTAGATGATTTATATTTTGGCTGCAGAATGAATCCCCCTCCCTATTCGGAGTACTCGCCTTAGAGAAGATCCCCCGCCCCCTCCCCATGGGTTCGCTCTCAGAGCTCGGATCTGTATAAAGAGCGCTGTGGGAGTCTTTTGCCCTCCGCTCTAGCTCTATCTTTCTCCGGACCCCGAAGCTTAAGAATTATCCGCCTGACTCTCTTTTTTAGAAATAGGAGGGAAAGGTAGAGTGGAAATTGATTTCTTGCAGAGACTGAGGCGCTGAATGATAGAGGGAATAAACATTTGCCCTGGATAAAAATGTTCTTGGTAAGTAATCTTATTTTCTGCGGTTGAAAAGGAAACAGATTGCTTCTCACTGCCCCATCCCCCACTCCATTCATTTATATGCTCTTTGTATGTAAATCACGAGCTGGGTCAGTGGAAATTTTCTTTTCCTCTTTCCTAGGAGAGTAGTAGCTTGTAAGGGTGAATTTGAAGTAGAGGGTTTTAAGGAGACAATATGAACGCTTTAAGGTCCTTTGTATCCGACCTTAAAAACCCAAAGACAGGTAAAGCACTTAAATCTCTGTTTGTTTACTAAAGTGGTATTTAAGTATTTCCCTTATTTCCTACTAACTCTTTCCTTTCTGAAAATAAAGAAAAGAGTTTTAGGCAGTGGGCTCATGTCTATGCTTTTAGTACGTCTTGGCCATGTTCTGAAATACAATTTCAGTTCCAAAATTGAGAATGGTTATTTTTCACATTTCGCAGGTAAATAAAAGCTGTAGAAACCACTTATTAAATGTGCATCTTGGTTTCAATTATTGCACCAGATACAAGTTAGTAGTATCCACAATGGTTATTTGCATATTGTGGTGATACTATAAATTCATAAAGCCCTCTGGTTTTCCATGAGTCTATAGCACCCCCAGCCTGTGCATGTTCACAGTGAGGAAGGAGTGGATAGGTGTAGCAGTAGGGAAGAAGCCAAACGGCTCTTGATTGTGCTTACATCATATATCACCAAGTGTGGAGAATAACATGTTTTGCAAATTGTGTCAACTTGGTTTTCAAGAGTAAGCTGATCATTTTTCATGCACAAAATTAAGGGAGATTTGCTTTAAGAGAAATCATCGCATTTTTAATTATAAAATATATTTTACTGGTAAAACATTTAAATTAAACTTTTTTGTGTGTTATTATTCTACTGTAATCCATCATCCTCTAAATTTAATTAAAAAAAGATAAACTAATTGGCACAAAATGTATTCCTGATGAAAACAGGATGGCTGAAAAATCATCTGAAATGTATAATATTAAAATGTTATTGGTAAGAATAAGCTTCATTTTAGAAAATCAGTATTCTAGAAATCAGTAGTATAAAATTTCAGAAGAGAGATAATCAAGTGACACATTGCAAGACAAAATATGCATGTTCTCAACTATCTATATAGTCTTTACAGCCATCAACATTTGCAAGAGAAAAAAAATTCAGTAAGGGCATGTTGGTATAACATTTTTTTCTTTCTCTCTTCAGGCTGTTGTCCAGCTCTAATGATGTCCTAGAGCAGAAGTGTTTCTTCTGTTGTCTCATTTTACCAAGAGGATGATGTCTGTGTATGTCTCTGTGTTTTAGAGAGGCTAACAAATGCTGCTAAGAGGATCTGAGGTTCACATAAAGAGGCTGAAAATTCGGAATTACTTTCATTGCAAATAAATGTTAACAATTGTGAAAGTTAGAGAGCATAATTTTCACATAAGACTTTGATATGCTGCCTAAAGCTACTTACAAAATTTGCTATTCAGAGAAATACATTTGTTTATTGAGGACCCACCCTAAGTTAAATTACAAAAATGTAACATTCAGATTTTTATTTTATGTGTGAAATCAATGTGTGATTGCTGTTCTTAAAAATTTGAAAAAAAAAAACAGGATAACAAAAATATTACTTTTGTTACCCATAGTTCATGAACTTTAAAAGCGTTTACAGCATTTAAAGTTTAACAATTTAAGGATTTGAACACTATACTAATTCATATGATTACATTTGATCAACTCCTTCATGAAGCCACAGGCTTTGTATCTCCTAGCTGCCTTTTACCTTCAGAACACATCTGGTTTATACTTAGACTGCTCCAAAAGTCATGCATTTTAATTTTGTGTTGAGAATGTCTGTCTTAGATAATCACAGTGCATATTCGCAGCTAGTACTTCAGTACATTTTATATTATTGGCAATGCTTTTGTTAGCCATCCTGGTGCTGCCTTCTTATAAGAACTGTGTATGAGTTCCAACTAATATATTTCTTACCTATTAACCCACTAAAATTTCTAATCTAAAAGCAATATTCAAGATACATTTTATTACAGAAATTGGAAAGCAATTTGCCTGGGAAGCAAAATGTTCATATGACTCAGGTGATTTTAACATTAAATCTAACTTGTAACAAAAATGAGTTATATAAAGATAAATAACTTGAGACTATTATTTGCATAGCAAAGAAAGTCACACATGATATACACATTTATGCATATATAATTAATTTCAATAAAATATTGATATTTATTCATTTTCATCTCTGCTATGTTTATTTTGCTTTTAGAGTTTTCCCTTTGAAAGAATCTAAAGTTTTAAAAATACCTATGTGTGCAGGAGTCTCCACATTTTATAAGATCAATATGCTGCCAAATAAACTGGGGCTAATGCATTCAAGTCTCATAAAAAAGTATATTGGAACTTGAATGGACATTAAGGATCATTTAATCTTATCACTCATGATGATGAAGAAGTTGAGAACCAGAGTTTAAGTGATTAGTGTAATCATACACTAACTAATAACCTAAGGAACTTTAAATGCAGGTTTATTAACTTCTTAGCTAGTGTTCATTCTATTACTAAGACAGGCATTGTTTGAGAGTGGGCCTAGGAAGTAAGTGGAAGGAAGAGAAAGTTGTACAAAGATGAATAAATCGTAGCCAGTCTTAGAATCCATTTTGTTGATGGCTAATACTCTTTATTGTAGAAAACTTTTATTCCTCTGCTTTATTTTATCCTCCACTCCACTGCCTTCCCATAATTGGAGATTTCATGTAATTTACCCTTGCAGAAAATATCCTCAATACTCTTAGACCGGGAGCAGGGGCTCGCGCCTGTAATCCCAGCACTTTGGGAGTCAGAGGCGGGCGGGCGAATCACGAGGTCAGGAGATCGAGATCATCCTGGACAACATGGTGAAACCCCGTCTCTACTAAAAATACAAAATTTAGCTGGGTGTGGTGGCAGGTGCCTGTAGTCCCAGCTACTCGGGAGGTTGAGGACAATCGCTTGAACCAGGGAGTCGGAGGTTGCTGTGAGCCAAGATGGCGCCACTGCACTCGAGCCTGGCAACAGAGTGGGACTCTGTCTCAAAACCAACCAAACAAACTATACACACACACACACACACACACACACACACATATATACATATATATATTTTTTTTTCTCAGTATTCTTTTTGTACATGCATTGAGTTGCTGTTCCCTAGACTATTTTCCCTCATGGAATATAAACTGTCGATAATTTCAGTCACCTGCAATGTCATACTCCATCATATCACCTGTCTGTTCTACTTTTTAAATTCCCTAAAAATGTAGAAATAGGATTATTTCAAGAGGAAAGCTGTCCTCTGAAAATAAGAAGTTTAATTAGACTCTAACACATATCTGAAACTATACACACAGAAACACACACGGTATGAAAGAAACGCAGAGACTAAGACAACACTTTTTAGTGGAAACATTATGTAAAACACACATACAAAAAAATCCCGCCACACGTGTTCCATTAGTATAAAAACAGACAAACAAAAAACTTTCTAATTTGAATAAAAGCTACAAGACTTCAACCATTTAGGAAGGTGCAGTGTTCTGGAGTGGCTTGAGCCATACCAGTGTTCTTTCATATGCATCAATATTTGTGTGTTACATACAAGCCATTTTTGTTTTGAAAATGCCAATTCTAAAGTCGAATAGCAACACTAAAATCGATTTGGCACTAATCATTGCTTTAAAAGGGTTATCATTCCTGGATTAAACAAGATGAATGTAGAATCAAATCAAACATTTAAAAATATCTATAGTGTATGCTTTTAAAATTAAAATGTTTGCACTAATCTGAAAAATTAGCGCTTTCTAGAAGGATTTCTAGAACCGTATTTTAGCAGCATTCGTATTGCTGTGTGTGTTTTTGTGTGATTAATAATTAAGTTTTCAGGCCAGGCGTGGCAGCTCATGCCTGTAATCCCAGGCCAACGCAGGCAAATTGCCTGAGGTCGGGAGTTCGAGACCAGCCTGGCCAACATGGTGAAACCCTGTCTCTACTAAAAATACAAAAATTAGCTGGGAGTAGTGGCAGGCACCTGCAATCCCAATTACTTGGGAGGCTGAGGCAGAATAATTGCTTGAACCCAGGAGGCGGAGGTTGCAGTGAGCCGTAATCAAACCACTGCACTCCAGCCTGGGCAATAGAACAAGACTCTTTCTCAAGAGAGAAAAAAAAAAAAAAAAGTTTTCACATGCATATAATAGGGGTGCAGAGCTTAACCTATTTCAAAGCACATACTGTTAACTCTCAGTTCCATGAAGAAGGAAGCATGATTATGTTTTTATTCTCACCTCAGTGACTTTGTATCTCTACCACCTAGCACATCTCCCTACATAGAGAAGGAGCTCAATAAATATTAATTGAATGGATGAAATTAAGGACTGCATCAATTTTTCCCTTTTTACCATTCTTACAAAGGCTTATTGCATTTAATTTGTATCCAACATTTAAAAATATTGTTATTAAATTATAGCATTCTTCAAAAAACTTTTGGAATATGTGACATATGTTTGACTTAATAAACCAAATTGTATTAGAAATCATGACATTTGCACAAGACTTTATAGTCTTATCAATACCTTACTATTCACCATATTCATTTAATCCTTTTACCATGTTGTGAAGTAAGTTAGTTTTTTACCTTAATATGAGAGAAGTGAGGTATGAGGAAATTGAAGCACTGTTACTAATTACTATCTCAGTCTGCTCATTCAGGCTATTACAACGAAATACCATAGACAGAGTGGTTTAAACAACATAGCCTGGGAATTCCAAGATCAAAGTTCCAGCTGATTTGATTTCTACAGAGTGCCTGCTTTCTGGTTTGCAGATAGCCTCCTTGTCACTGTGTGGTCACACGACTTCATAGGTGTGTGAAAGTAGAGGAGGGGGAAGTGGTGAAGAGAGAGATATAACTTCCTCTTTTTATGGGCACCAATGCCGTTCCGTTATGTGGGACCCACCATTATGTTCCACTGGAAACCTTATTACCTCCCTAATTCCTTACCTCAAAATACCATCACACTGAAGACTAGGGCATCAACACACAAATTTTGGGAAGATGTAAACAATCAGCCCATAAAAATTGCTAAAAGACATTGTTGAATTATTTTTATTCACTATATTGTATTTCCTAGTTTGTTGAAGAAATGTGATGAAAATGTCATATCATTTTATTAACAAGTTATGTATATAAGTGTACATTCGTCATCTGTCAACTTCCTGCAAGTGAAATATATTTAGGGAAGAGTGAAATATTTATAGTATCATAAGCTGGATTATAAAACTGTTAGTTTATAATTATTTAACATTTTGCTACTCAAAGTGCTCAGAATTAACATTTTTTGACATTAAAAAAATAATTATTTTCTAAATTATTTGTACTACCAACATTTATTTATTAGTGTAGTGACTAAAACACATTCATTGGCATAGTGGATATATGAATCTATGCTTATCTATAGACATGTATATATGTGTACAATTTTTGAAACAACTTACAGAAATAATAAATGTGAGAATATTCAAGGAAATGATAAGATACAACTTCCTTACAATCCTTCCTTGTAACTGGATTTTAATGATTAACTAGTATGGGTGCAGTAGAAACAATAATGGCCCCCAAACTGTCCACATCCTAATTCCCAGAACCTGTGATAACTTCCCCTTTTGTGGCAAAAGGGACTTTGCAAATGTTAAAACATTAAGTATCCGGAGATGTAGAAGTTATCTTAGATCAGCTGTAAATGCCCAATGTAATCACAAGCATCCTTACAAGAGGGAGTTAGAATGAAAGAGTCAGAGATGTGAGGACAGAAGCATTGGTGGAGTGATGGGGAGGAGTGAGGAGAGTAGCCAAGAAATGCAGGGAGGATGCCCTCTAGCATCTGGAAAAGGGAAGATTCTTCTCTACAGCTTCCAAAAGAAATGAAACATTGCTGACGCATTTCAGACTTCTGACCTCCAGAACTGCAAACTAATACAATTTATGTTACTATAAGTCATTACACTTGTGGTAATTTGTAACAGCAGCAATAGAAAACTAAGACTCATGAACAGAGTAGAATGTAAGTAGTATGTTCTTTCCTCTCTAGGATGCTAGATGATTTAACACCAAACTCTTGCTTCCTTGCCATTCCATTACTCCAGGTACTGAGCAAACCACCATCTTTCATGAGTCGAGAACTGAGTTGAAGCTGGGTACAGCTGTTCATACCTGGAATTTCAACTCTTTGGAGGGTCTAGGCAGGGAGGGTCCCTTGAGCCCAGAAGTTCTAAACCAGCCTGGCCAACATGACAAAACATGGTCTTTACAAAAAATACAAAAATTAGCCGGTCATGCTGGTGTGCTCTATAATCTCAGCTACTCGGGAGACGGAGGCGGTAGAGTTGATTGAGCCCAGGAAGTTTAGACTTCAGTGAACTATAATCACACTGCTGCATTCCAACCTGGGCAACAGAGTGAAGCTCTGTCCCAAAAAAATAACAGCAGAGTTGATTCTTCCTATTCATTTACATGAGGGATGGATAGGAAATCAGGGTAGGGAAAAATAGACATAATATTACTTTCTAGAAATTAACTAGTGAATTAAAAGTATATAATATTACATAATTTTATTTATTTAGAATATACCACTAGCATATAGTCTCACACAATTAGCACTCAATACATGCTGACTTAGGTATAGCAAATATTTACATAGCTGTGAGAAAGTGCATAATGTTCATTAAATTTGAAGATTATGTGAAAAGTACTAACCTTGATATGAAGAAAAGACATTAAACACAATAAGATTCAATGCAGAAGGTGATAGTAATTAGCAAAATATTTAAAATTTTTTGAGATTTAAAACGAGACCACCAAAAGAATGACTGGCAGGGAGTGGGAGGATTTTTATTTTTATTGAAGAAATTGATATGGAGCAAATCGACCTTTTCTGCTTATATTTTGTACAGTATTGCAATTAAGAAAAGGAACTGAACATTTACTTAATTAGAATGCATCATCAATTTTAGTGTCTCATGAACTCCAAAGGCCTTTCACTCCTTTAATGAAAATAAAGAAGAACTAAACTACTTGATTGCCAATCCTCTTGGTATCTCTAAATCTCTCTAATGCTTGTATTTCCTATTCAAAAGAAATACATACTTTGTAGGAGGATGAAAAACAATCCTTCACATTGATTATAGAGTTTTGCCTCTGAGGAGAAAATATGAATTTATAGACAAAAGTAATTTTAAAAGACTACATAAAGTGAATTCATTTATTTATTTATGGAAAGAGACCAACTCTAAAAGTCAATTCCACAAATATTTATTGAGCATTTATTCAACAGTCATTTATTGATAGTATTACATATAAGAAGCAAGATTTTAAATGTTACAAGGATGTAAATATAAGTAAGTTACATTATTTATGTCCTAGTTAGAGGATAAGAAGAGTATACTGACAAATATAAAGGTTTTAAAAACTGCCTCCTATATTTAATTTACATCATCAATCATCCTTTTATAAGAAAGAAAAAAATGTATTGATTGTGATCTATGAGCCAAGCAATTCCTAGAAAAAAGTGCTGAATAAGACAACCAAAGGCAGGGATCCCAAGTATCTGACAACTGTTAACACTGTCATAATAATGAAAACAAAAGACAATAATAAAACTACACTGAAATGATTGCTGCTGTCTTTAGTCTAAGCATATGATCTCCTCAGTCATACATCCAGCATGCTGCAGGCCTTTTCTTTACTTATTAGCTTCTGTAAGCATGTAAGATTGTTATCTATTTCTTGCATTTGCTGGCAGAAGGAGTTTCCTTAGAGTTTAAGAGGCAGCAGTTGAGGCCGGATGAATGATCTGGTCCATATAAGTTAAGTGTTGTAATGAACAACTCCAAACTTCAGTTGCTGAAAAGAAAACTTAGCTGGATGTCGTGGCTCACGCCTGTAATCTCAGCGCCTTCAGAGGCAGAGGAGGGAAGATCCTCTGAGCCCAGGAGTTTGAGACCAGCCTCGACAACATAGGGAGACTTTATCTCTAGAAAAAAAAAAAAAAACGCTGGTGCACACCTGTGGTCCCAACTTCCTGTTGAGGCTGAGGTGGGAGGATCACCTAGGCTGGGGAGGTCAAGGCTTTAATGAGGCACTGCACTCCAGCCTGGGTAACAGAATGAGACCCTGTTTCAAAAAAAGAAAAGAAAAGAAAAAAGAAATAAATAAGAAAGAAATAAAATTTAATTTTGTGCTCACGCACGGTTCATTTGTGTCAGCAGGATGAGTGTGGTGGTCTGATCACAGTGATTTACGGACACCAGTAGCCTTTTGTTGACTAACCGAACACTATAGGAAGTCTTTTGATGTTCTCTATGCATTTGACAAATGAGGGAGAGAGTGTGGACGATCATTTAGGAGATTTTGTGGGCCAGCTCTAGAAGTGGCCCACATCACTTCCCTTCACACTCCACCGAGAACACCTTTTCATGGCCACATCTAACTACAAAAAAAAAAAAAAAAAAAAAGCTTAAAATGAAGTCAAGCTTTGTGTCCAGGAAGAGGAAAATATGGATAGCAATCTGCTACATTGATATTCTCAGACCAAAACATTATTTAGCTTGGGTATGTATATTATGATATTCTCTGTTATGTATATAACTATAGCATTGGACTGTACACTTGGTGCAGGCTGGGGACCTTAAATTTGTTTATGTAAAGGAATCAAAACAGGGAGTTTGATAGGTGGTACCTTACTAGGTAATAGGGAGAATTCCAGTCCTTGCCAACATCTAGAATGAAGTCTACACATAGTTGGTGCCTAATAAATACTTGTTAAGTGAATAAATATCTATGACCTTCAGTGTTCCCATAAAATATTCCCATGCCCAAACTTAACATTCAACTTAATGTCCGCATGCAAAAATAAATAAATTTAGACACAAACCTTACATCTATAAGATGTCACAAGTGAGTCACAGACCTAAGTGTAAAATACAAAACTCTAAAACTTCTAGGATATAACATAGAAGAAAATCTACGTGACCTTGAGTTTGATCATGAATTTTTAAACACAAAACCAAAAGTACAGTTCATAAAAGAAAAAAAAAATGCGAAGTTACCTGCATTAAAATTAAAATCTTCTGCTCTGAAAAAGACGTTGTTAAGAGAAAGAAAAGACAAGCCACAGATTGTGAGAAAATATTCGCAAAACATATATCTTATAAAGAATTGATATCAAAATATAAAAATAACACAATAAAAACAACAACAACTGCAGTTTAAAAACAGGCAAAAGATCTGAACAAAAATTTTATCAAAGAAGATATGCTGACATAATGTAAGCACATGAAAATATATTCAACATTGTATGTCATTAAGAATTGCACATTAAAAGAACTACAAAATACCACTATATACTTATTGGAATGACTAAAATCAAATAAACAGACAATAGTAAATTGTTACAGGATGTGGAGCAACAGGAACTCTTAATTTTGCTGGTGGAAATGCCAAATGATACATCCATTTTGAAAAACAGTTTGGCGGGTTCTTACGAAGCTGAGCATAGTTTTATTACCCAAATCATCAGCCACATTTTTTGCTATTTCTTTATCCAAATAAGTTAAAACATATGTACACAGAAATTACTGCAGTTTTTTTCATAATTGCCCAAAATGGGCAGCAACCAAGATATCTTTCAAAAGGCAAATGAATAAACGAACTGTCGTACATTCGTACGATACAATGTTAGTCAATGAGTAAAGGAGTCTACTACAAAGTCACAGAAACACACGGAGGAAACTTAAATGTACATTGCTTAGTGAAAGAAGCCTGTTTGAGAAGTAGACATACAACATTCTGGAAGAAGCAACACTATAGAGACAGTAAAAAAATCAGTGGTTGATCAGTGGTTGGATTTTGTTGGTAGAGGTGGTGGGAGAGAGCCGGATGCATAGGTGGAGCATGGGAGATGCCTGAAATATACCAATGATCCATTCTTGATCAGCATCTTCTTTGACGAATTAATAGCATTTGACACAATACACTTTTCCACAGTTTCTTAATCTGTTTCCAGAGCAAAACAATTATTTGGTCTTCCTTTTACATCTCTGGTTGGGTGCTTCTTAGTCACTTTTTCTCGTTTAATTTCATCATCTTGAATTTTTAAAGCTAAAATTCTCTAAGATTCAATACTTATCTTTTATATTTATATCTACACTCAACTTCCTCTGGGTCTCATTTATTTTCATGATTTCCAATATAATCTACTGATTACTTCCAAATTTACATCTTCGGGCTGGTGCTTTTCTCTGGACTTACCAGAGTCCATACATCATACTAATCATCAACTTCACTTGGAAGCATAATAGCCATCTTAATTTTAGTATGTGTAAAATTCAGCTGCTGTACCCCCACTGTTCAAACCCATTCCATCTTGATTCTTCCCCAGTTCAATTAGCTATAATCCATTCTTACAGATGGTTATGTAAAAAATCTGAAAGAACCTTTGACTTCTATCTTTCTCTTACTTCACAATTACTCAACAAATCCTCTTGAGAAAGATACCAAAGTACATCTACCATCAGACCACTTCTCACTCATTTCATTGGTAATATGTTAATCAAGTCATATTAAGTCACTGTAATCTCTCACTTGGTTTATTCCAATAATCTGTTCTTTACCTTTTTCTGCCTTCCCAATTCCACTCTTTCTATCCTTAACATAGAAAATAGTGTAACTGGTTAAACTGAAAATCAATCGTGTAACTTCTCTGCTCAAAATGTGCAATGGGTTTTCATATATCTACAGCCAAAATCCTTGCCATGACTGCCAAGGCCCTAAAACATTTAAACTTTTTTTTTCTCCCTATTCTATTACTATTTTATCTACCTTAGTCACTCTCCTCTAGCCACCCTGGCCTCTTTCAAAACTTGCCTCCTTCTTTAGATTATCATGTTGGGAGAAATTTCCAAGTTTACACCTGTCTGGTCTTACTCTCAGACCTCATTGAATCCTAAAGCCACTGTTTAGCATAATCTTTCTCTGAACGACTTAGATATTTTTCATAACATACATAATCCATGAGAGACATGGTAGTACTATTTCAGTCCCCTTCTCTTTCTAAAATGCCACAATAGAATTTGTACTGTACTGTGAAAAGCACCCATTAAGAGTTGTTCATTTCCAAAATTCCCAGAGAAAAATGGAACTGAAATCTTTCTCCTCAGACTTTCATTATCTTTATTCACTCTCATATTCCATCTTGCTTCTTTCTTCCTCCCATTGTAATTACTTGCCCTGGCCTAGAAGGACTTTTATTAGCTTTCTCTAATAAACAAAGCAGCCCATATGTCTAATGCTCTAAATGTTAGAGTAAAAATTATCTAGAGTAAAAGTTGTCTGTTAGAGTAAAATGATTCTGCTGTGAACCCACTGAGATATGACTCTCAAAGTAAAGTTTTAAACATTCATTTACTTTAATGTTTAGTTTTTGCAAAAAAAGAGCACCTTGGTTTCACATCATATAGTCAGTTGAAACTGAAGAAACACATTCAGCACTTTTATTGACACTGTTTTCATTCTAGGAGAAAAGCCTTGAATTAAAACGTCCAATATTTTCTGATTG
>NW_012105031.1:2672958-2675512 GCF_000951045.1 Mandrillus leucophaeus
AATGTATTTATAACACTGCACATATCACACATAAATGTTAGCAAGATTTAATACACTAAAATGATTTTATTTTTTCCATAATAGTTATATAAATGAGTTTTTCTCAAATATTCTCAGTAGAAAAGTCTGCTTAATATATAAATTGTTGTTTCATATATAATAGCGAGTACAATTCATTACTGCATTAGAATTTGGAAAATTGCATTTATTTTTATACCATATGTAAATGTTAAAATGTTTTCTTTAATACAGAACATTTTTATTTTATGCATTCATGGGAAATTCTTCAAACATTATCATAATACTATATAATATCATCTATAGCATAGCTAATGATCTTATTTGACATACACCATGGTCTTCTCTCATCTTCCTGAAACCATAAGGAATACAAAATCGATAAAAGTCAGAGAATGTATTAGTGTGTTAATCTTCTCAGGCAGCCATAATAAACTACCATAAATTGGATAGTTAAAAGAACAGAAATTTATTCTCATAGTTCTGGGGCCTGCGAAGTCTAAGATCAAGGCCAGCATGGTAAATTTTTGGAGCAGCTTCTCTTCCAGGCTTTCAAACAGACACCTTCTCAGTGTGTCTTCACATGGCAGAGAGAAAGTTCTGGTGTCTCTTTCTCATTTCATACAAGGGAATCAATTCTATTGGATCAAAGTTAGATTTGATGACCTTATTTAACCCTGTTCACCTACTTAAAGGCCTTATCTCCAGTACAGTCACATTGGGGAGTGGTTAGAGCTTCAACACATGAATTTGGAGGGGATACAGTCTTTTTTTCTTTTTAATCATAAGTCTAGACCAGCAGTCATTTACTACTTGCTTTGTCTTACCTACTCACATGCAGAGTATCTTCCAAAGAGAGTATTCATTAAATAAAATGAGGGTAATCTATAATTCCTTACTATACTCAAGTATAAAGTCAATCATAAAAGGGAAGCCTAAGATATTAAATCAGTCGACAAACACCACAAGAACATATAGGGGCAAAAAGTAAGGAGAGTCACATTTAAGACTTTCTGAGACATTTTCTGCCATATCTAAATAATTAGCTAAAATTTTAAATGAAAGTATTTTTATTTTCTCACTCTGTACTATTTCCCTAAAACATTTTTAAAAATCTATTATATAGTTACTATAGTGATTGGAGTGGACATTTTTTACAATATTGGTTGCTCACTGTCTGAACCCCATTCTTGTGGGTGAGAAATTCTACACTGAATAAGACTGGTTTGGACTCAGAGAAACTACAAGGGTGCACTTTTCCAGCATAAACATGTTCTAGGTTGGATAATCAAATGCATATGCCTATAAATTGAAATCTCCAACTAGGAATAAAAAAAAAAAATCACGAAAAGTAAAGGATTCATGTTGGTGTTCACAGTAGGACCAACAGCAGCATGTTGTTTACAGTTCTGGTAGCAACAGAAGCTGCAATGGCTCCAGCCATATCAAATATCCTGTGGCACAGAGGGTTCGGAGGTGTGAGGTTGAGAGATATAAATTTGCTTACCGTATGAACTCAGAGGTGTGATTTTTACTTTGATTTGGTCACCTTGCTTTCTTTGCTCTTGACTGCTTTCTAGCCCTACTTCTGTGACTATATTAAAGAATTCTTTAGCTAATAATAATCCTTCCAATAAATTCGCTCTTCTGCTTTAATGATTCACAGTTGTTTCTCTTGCCATTTAGACTACTGAAAGCACCTCCTGACTATATCTAATCTGAATTCTCTACAACTAGTCAGAGATATAGTTTCAAAACTAATATAAGTGTGTCATACCCCCATCACGATTCTTAGTGATTAGAATTATTTCCACTGTTCTTAGGATCAATTCACAATTCCTGTCTTTGACTTTTAAACTCCATGGCCTGGCCCCAACCAAATTTTCCAGCTTCACATTGTATAAAACTGTGCTCTCTTGGCTTACAATACTACTTTCATTCTCTTGTATCTGCCATGCTTACATACACTTAATGTCTTTTGCACTTGCTATTTGTCTACCTGAAATAACATCTCTTTTCAGGTATAGTGACTCAATTTCTACTCAGCTGTCATATCACAGATTAGGTACCATTCTCATGTAGCCACAATTCATATGGTGATCACTCAGTATTTATTGTATATTAAAATGAATTAAGTTTCCATGTCAACTTAAATCTGTAATTGAGTTAGCTGGACATTATATGTTAATACTCTAATATTAAACACTGGTGTACCCACAGTAAGACACATGTAATCAAATAATATTATCAACTTTCTTCATATTTTTTAATAAAAATCACTTGGTGTAAATAAGGTTTAAATATTTTTCAAATATCTGTAAGTGCAGAGAAGAAAAGGAACAGTAAGGCACAATAATATTGCTGTTGTGGCCACTCTTGATCAGAATTGATTGCCTAACACTAGTCTGTGACTACTTTCTAGGGGACTGCCTCCCAACTTTTTTTCTGTGAAGTGAACTTGTAGGAGATGAGCTCTGGACAAGTTAACAGTAACTTTTCGCTGATACAGTTAAAACAATAAAGTTTGAAGTAACTC
>NW_012105031.1:2675562-2684571 GCF_000951045.1 Mandrillus leucophaeus
CTCACTGTCTGAACCCCATTCTTGTGGGTGAGAAATTCTACACTGAATAAGACTGGTTTGGACTCAGAGAAACTACAAGGGTGCACTTTTCCAGCATAAACATGTTCTAGGTTGGATAATCAAATGCATATGCCTATAAATTGAAATCTCCAACTAGGAATAAAAAAAAAATTACGAAAAGTAAAGGATTCATGTTGGTGTTCACAGTAGGAGCAACAGCAGCATGTTGTTTACAGTTCTGGTAGCAACAGAAGCTGCAATGGCTCCAGCCATATCAAATATCCTGTGGCACAGAGGGTTCGGAGGTGTGAGGTTGAGAGATATAAATTTGCTTACCGTATGAACTCAGAGGTGTGATTTTTACTTTGATTTGGTCACCTTGCTTTCTTTGCTCTTGACTGCTTTCTAGCCCTACTTCTGTGACTATATTAAAGAATTCTTTAGCTAATAATAATCCTTCCAATAAATTCGCTCTTCTGCTTTAATGATTCACAGTTGTTTCTCTTGCCATTTAGACTACTGAAAGCACCTCCTGACTATATCTAATCTGAATTCTCTACAACTAGTCAGAGATATAGTTTCAAAACTAATATAAGTGTGTCATACCCCCATCACGATTCTTAGTGATTAGAATTATTTCCACTGTTCTTAGGATCAATTCACAATTCCTGTCTTTGACTTTTAAACTCCATGGCCTGGCCCCAACCAAATTTTCCAGCTTCACATTGTATAAAACTGTGCTCTCTTGGCTTACAATACTACTTTCATTCTCTTGTATCTGCCATGCTTACATACACTTAATGTCTTTTGCACTTGCTATTTGTCTACCTGAAATAACATCTCTTTTCAGGTATAGTGACTCAATTTCTACTCAGCTGTCATATCACAGATTAGGTACCATTCTCATGTAGCCACAATTCATATGGTGATCACTCAGTATTTATTGTATATTAAAATGAATTAAGTTTCCACGTCAACTTAAAACTGTAATTGAGTTAGCTGGACATTACATGTTAATACTCTAATATTAAACCCCTGTGTACCCACAGTAAGACACATGTAATCAAATAATATTATCAACTTTCTTCATACTTTTTAATAAAAATCACTTGGTGTAAATAAGGTTTAAATATTTTTCAAATATCTGTAAGTGCAGAGAAGAAAAGGAACAGTAAGGCACAATAATACTGCTGTTCTGGCAACTCTTGATCAGAATTGATTGCCTAACACTAGTCTGTGACTACTTTCTAGGGGACTGCCTCCCAACTTTTTTTCTGTGAAGTGAACTTGTAGGAGATGAGCTCTGGACAAGTTAACAGTAACTTTTCGCTGATACAGTTAAAACAATAAAGTTTGAAGTAACTCAAATTGTTGTAGTATTCCTTGGTTACCTTCAGTATTATTTATTAATATTAATGGAGCTGATGTAGTAATATTTTCTCTTGTTTTGTCTCTCCACCATCCTAGTTTCTCTCTCCACCATCCCAGTTTATGAGACAGACAGTGCCACAGTACCACATCAAGACATACCAATTTGATTCATGGTGTTTTTTCTTTTGGGCTGCTTTTGTAGTAAATATCTTCACTGCATTTTCTTTCACATATGAGTGTGTATATGAATATATACATATATGCTATATAATATTTGATATATACAAATATACAAAGGTGTACCTTTATTTTAATCTTTGGTTACACGTATCCCCAAATATTTCATATTTTTGATGCTAACATAAATGACATTTTAGATAAAATTCAGTGTTTCATTGATTTATATATGGTTACAAATGATTTTTGTATTTTGATCTTATATACTGTGATCTTACTAAGCTCATTATCAGTTCTAACATTTATTTTAGAATTATCAGGATTTTCTCAACTTATAATCATGTAATCTCTGAATAAAGAGTTTTACTCCTTGATTTCCTGTCCATGTAATTTTTACCTATTTTTCTTCTCTTATTGCACTAGTTAGGACCTCTAGCACTATGTTGCATAGAAATGGTAAGAGTAGACATCCTTGACTTGTCAATATTAAAGGAAAATATTGTTAGAGGTTAGCTCTAGATTTTTCATAACTACATAATACATTTCTAGAGTACTAGATTATATCACAATTGGATGCTGAATTTGTTCAAGTGATTTTCTGCATTTATTCATATATTTACATATTTTTTCTGTATTCTGTTTATATGGTGATTCATACTGATTGATTTTCAAATATTAAACTAACTTTGTATTCCAGAAATAAACATTGATAGATAGTGCATTAGCATTTTTATGCATTGCTGGATTCAGTTTGTTAGATCTCTGTTGACATTTTTGCATCTATATTAATGGTGGATATCAGTATGTAGTTTTGTTAGTGTTAGAGTATAGCCATCTCTCTAATTACCTGTTTAGTCCTTTGCATTCCAATAACAGAAATTTCCTCATGTTACCCTAAATGCCATATGCTGTTTCTCATTGCTCTTCCTATATTACATCATGGTATTCTGTTTGCTAAAATGGCCTCAGTCATGATCATTTTATTTACTTCTACATTTCTTAAAAATTCTATAAACTCTTCCCAGACGAGGCCACCCCATGACCTGTATTTGTTTTTATATTTAATCTCTTTCTCTCTCTATTGTTGTCCACTTGACTGTTTATATCTCATTCTCATTCTCTAGCATCTGAGATCCTTGAGAGAATGGAACAGGACTTATTCAATGTTATATAAGCAGTAGAGCAAGAAGATGCTATCGGTTAGAAATTAATGAAGGAATAAATGAATGATTTGGAGTTATTAATCTATGGTGAATAAAAGGAGACTTTAAATCTTAGAAATTCTTAAGAACAGTTTCAGTTATAAGGAATATTCAAAATGTATCTAACTGACAAATATGGAATTTATAATATGGCTTTAGGACATTACATGCTTCTAATAGAATTTTTTTTTTCTGTATTTCACATTCATGTAAAATGATGTTTTAAATTTACTTGTTCTAAACACCTATGAATTTCTTGTTAGAACAAAAATGTTTCTATAGAGATAAAATACTAAAACAACTTTTTGTTATTATAAACCATAAGGTCCCCCACATCTGAAAACTTTTCCATAAAGCTATTTAGAGTCATATTACTTTTAAATACATATTTGAAATTTATTATTGCTTGCATTCCAAATTCTTATATCTTTTACATTTTTAAATTATTAATTATATTTTTAAAATTTGTTAGTAATTTGATTACTGAAAAACTGTATTAAGGATTCAAACTTATTTCTATACCTTGTATGCTTTCTGAATATACTAACATTTATACTTTTGGTTGCAAACACAAAAATGTTCCTTTCATTAAAAATATGTTTTACCTGTTTCTTAAAACTGAAGTAAGCTTAACTCCAAAACACTTTTTAATATCTTTTATTTTCTTTCCACAATGCCTCTTAGCTTTCCTATATGTTTCATAAAATATATTCTGATCCTTGTACATGTAACAAAATGTGAGTTACTGATTGCCAACCCCAGAGTTTTCTGTCAGTCTTGATTCTGCTCAATTTAACAGTGGCCTTGTAACACAGTCAATCACAATGTTCTTGTCACTTGACTTCACGGGGTAGCAGTGCTTTCTCATCTTGCATCTTATCTTCCAATCATCCTTTTTTGCCTGTATAGCAAAGACACTTTCTAAGATTTCTAATGAGCCACTTAGAGTATACAATTAATGGCCAGGGTTGGTTGAAGCACCGTGGGGGCTATTACTGTCTGCTGTTCCTCCCAAACTCACAGTCTGTGTGGGACTTAATAGTAATAGGTTCACAGTGAGCATTATATAGAGAAAGAATGTGTCATTTAGTTATAACATGTTTCTTCATAAATGTTTCATGTTCAGAATTCTAGATTTTTGTTCCTACAGCAGATAGCAGCATCTATTATGGGATACATTTTATATTTTAAAAGGGAAGAGAAAACATTAGATTTTTCCTCAATTGGCAAAGATTACAAAATAAGTAAAGGCCAGATATGAGCAAATTTTAAAGAATTAGTACATTTATCCAATATACGACAAGAGAATGCATTACTATATACTCAGGATAGATACAAAGAAAAGTGTCCAGACAGACTCAAAAGATGCTGGACAAAAAAATTAATTGTAAGATATTGTACATTTCTTTATTTAATAAAATGTACTATATATACAAATGCACTCTCCTGTTTACAAGTTTGCCTTTCAACTGATATTATCTAAGCCAACATCAGTAGTTCAGTTTATTAATCCAATTTCTCAGAATTTGCCCAGGCACTTTATTTCTGTTCAAGTGATTCAAATTTGCGAGGCATACAATTTTGTAACCAATCAATTAAATAATTAAGGGCCCTGAGATACTTACTTGTACAGGAGTTGAAAAGGCATTGAGGAATGAAATAGAGTGACAGTGAAATTTCCTCTTTTCTATTTGTTAATTTCACTTATTAATTCAATCAGCTATCCTAAGGCATTTATTGACCTGTCTAGTTCAACTTTATTTTAAAAATTGTGTTTGAGGAACTTAATATGTGAGAATTATTTTGTAAAAGTAGCATGTATAAAAAGAAAATAACAGAGTATAGGCATCAGAAGAATGAGGTTTGAAAAATGATTCTTACAGATATCAGTTGTGTAACCTTGTGCCAAGCATTTAACTCTTCTGTGTTCAGTATTGAGGGATTCACAATAAATAAAATGATAATTGAGATATATAATGAATCTTTATAAGGACTACGTGTAATTTATTGTGATAATTCTTTGAAATTATGCTTTCATGGTCAAGGAGAAAAGCTTTAGTAAATTGAAGAGTCAGAAAAAGCTAGACAGGATGCCAAAGTACTTGGAAATTAGAGTCTAAGAAAGTGGGAGAAACCATAGGAAGATGGAACAGCAGCAAGAGCCATAATGGAAACGGGCATCCAGGCAGTGTGGAAGAGCAGGAACCTAAAGGGGCTGATTTTTCCTGAGACATAGACTATTACCTCAAGATTTTAAAGTTTTAAACACTAATGTGGTGAATCTGAGCATGGAACTCTCCTCTGAGGCATTCAGTGTCTCCTGTTTGGAAGCATTCTCTGGCTTCTAGAAGTAGCTGAAACAAATCCTTTTTGTGGGAAAGAATCACACAGGCTCCCATAGGGTAAGTCTTGAATACAAGAGAAATTCTTGCTCATGTGTACCAATAAATATTCACAAAAATATTTAGGAAAATAATCTTTGTAATAAAAATTTTTTAAACATCCTTTGCTAGGAATAAACAGTGAAAAATTATATAACAGTGAAATTACTGGACCCCACGTACATTCAACAAAATTGTTGAATCTTACCAATGTAATATTGCAAATACTGGAGGATTACTTTCAGCAGAAACAGAAATGGTAATTCAGACCAATTCTCCCACTAAGAATAACAAGAAAAGCTTTATAAGCAGTAATAATTATCTCCTTGAAAACATCTAACAGCTAACAAAACAGTAAAAATTACAGGGGCAACACTCACCAAAAACAACAACAACAAACAAGAAGTGAACCTAAAATTTGAGATTATTTTTTTCCAATAAGATCATCTGTCAATTCTGAAATAAAAGGGTATGAAGCTGAGAAACTACCCAGACATTTTATATTCTTTAAGCCTGAGTTCCCCAACACTTGAGCCTTGGACAGGTACCAGTCCGTGGCCTGTTAGGAATCAGGTCGCACAGTAGGAGGTGAACAGTGGGCCAGTGAGCAAGGGAAGCTTCATCTGTATTTTCAGCTTTACTCCCTATGGCTCACATTACCTCCTGAGCTCTTCCTCCTGTCAGATCAGAGGCAGTATCAGATTCTCATAGGAGCACAAACTGTGCATGTGACGGATATAGATTCCATGCCTCTAATGCCTGATGATCTGACACTGTCTCCCATCACCCCAAGATGCAACCATCTAGTTGCAAGAAAACAAGCTCAGGGCTCCCACTCATTCTACATTATGGTGAGTTGTATAAATAATTTGTTATATATAACAATGTAATAATAATATAAATAAAGTGCACAATAAATGTATTGCACTTGAATCATCCTGAAGCCATCCCCCCAAGCTCTGTCTGTGGAAAAAAAATGTCTTCCACAAAACGGGTCCCTTTTGCCAAAACAGTTGGGGACCATTGCCTTAAGCCCTTGCGGTACAGAAAAGGAATTCCAGAGTCTGCCATAAAAAAGACAGAGAGGGAAACAGATAGGGAGAAGGTAAAGGAGAAGGAAAAGAAGGAGAAGAAAAGAGAGAGAAAGAAAGAGAAAGACACACACACACACACGCACATACACAGAAATGGCAGAGAAACGGAAAGAGAAAATCTGATAAAATCCTTGACTAGATGGTCACTCATAACATATACCAACGTAGAATATGTACTTAATTGAAAATACACCCCAAACAAAAATGAAGTGAATGTTTGAATAGCAGTAACACTCTAAAGTGTCTTCTATAGGCAAAAAAAATAAAAATAAAAATAAAAAAAACAAAAGATAGAAGCTTGAAAACCCAGAATGAAATGAAGAGAAATTGGAAACAAAATATGTAGATGAATTTAAATAAATAGGGTGCAAAACAATAAATACTATGCATATTCTAAAAATATAAAAAAATAAAATAGCACTACATAAACCATGAGAAAAATAAATAGTTTGTACATTCTAAAGTATTTGCACAGGCCAGGGAGAAGTAAAATGTCAGTATTTGGTAAATCAATGATATATATTTTAATATCTAAGACAACCACCAAGGAAAGAGTGAAAGACTTGGTAGCTACCATAATTTTCTTATTTTAGAAAAGTAGATAATGCACAAATAATCAAAATAATACAATTTCAACCATAAGCTGTTCACAAGACACATAGCTGAAATATATAGCTTCAAAAGGTGAAAATAAAATCTTAATAAAAAGATATACAGTCTATAATGCAGAGGACAGACAACATAACTATGTTAATATCTAATGAACTAGACTTTAATCCAACACAAAAGGAGCATTATTAAAAAATAGTAGAACAATTTTAGAAATATAATTTAATTCACCAGTAGGATATAACGTTAAACAAAAAACTATTCTGATGCTTGTTAAAGTTGAAAAGGAAGACTTTATTCAAGGGACTATTGCAAAGGGGTTTTTCAGTAGTGGAGACAGGTTGGGCTCAACATTTAGCACATCAACACACAAAAAAGTGAGGATTTATAGCCAAAGAACAATGTTGTGCTCAATGGAGGGAAAATTACTAAGAGGAAACATCAGGAGTTGACAGTAGATTATGACCAAACCAGCATGACAGGATTCTTGCTGAAGGCAGGCCAGATAGCATCTGGGGGATGATGAGCAAGGAAATTTGATCAGATATCCAAGGTGGGAAATTCTCACGAAATTTACTTAGCAAGATTCCTATTCTTGAGGACCAAGCTCAAGATGGGGTTGAGTTGAAAAATGGCACACACCGGGGCCTATCATGGGGAGGGAGGAGGGGGGAGGGATGCCATTGGGAGTTATACCTGATGTAAATGACGAGTTGATGGGTGCAGCACAGCAACATGGCACAAGTATACATATGTAACAAACCTGCACGTTATGCACATGTACCCTAGAACTTAAAGTATAATAATAATAATAAATAAATTTAAAAAAAAAAAAAAAGAAAAATGGCTTGAAGGGGCCTAACTGAAATTTGTTTAAGGAGAATGCCTTCATTCAACAAAAATGAAAACTTGTAAGAACTTACAGTGAATAAGGAGGAATGACCAGGAATTATCAACCTTACATTAATAAGAAGGGATAACAGATAATAAAGTAGTCAAAAATGGAATTTCCAAACTATCAAACATAACAAAGTAATTATAGTGCTTAGTTATAAATATTTAAAAAAATCTTCATTTAAAACATTATTTCAAATACAACACTGGTATATGATTCAAAATTAGCCTTTTGTCATGATGCCTTACAAAATAAATATTCATGAGTATATAGGAAAAGACAAAACACACAAGAACAGTATATATAATGGTAATTATATATTATATGCAATAGATATAGATTATCAATATGTACAGAGTACATAAACTTTAGAGAATTTAAAAAATATTATAGAGTATTATGTCTCATCTCTCTAGATCTATATTCATTTAGTTACTTCTGCAGTAGTTAACATAATGTTAAGTATGGTTCAGTACAACATTTTTTATTTTGTATTTTAAAATGTTTAAAGAATAAACTCTTGTGAAAGTTAACAAAATATCAACTTTGCAACTTAAAATTATTTTAGCATTTTATTTTGAAGTTATTCAAAATGCCATATAAAAAGAATATATATGAAATGAATCAATCTAATTCTATCATATAAAACATACTTTCATTTTTGCATGTTACCTTTGCATTTTCTCTAAAAGTATAGCAACACTATTTATCATCAAGGTATTGTTATCATTTGATATATTGCTTTTCCTCATTTATATTATTTCATAGAATATTTTATTATTTTGATATATTGATAATAACCATTATTATAACAAGCAAATATTTCAGTTTGATATATGGTAACTTGTCAAACATTTATTATTTCATTTTGAATAAAACTATAAATAATGTTTTAATTAATATATTATTATTTTTTTCATTTTGGTAACTTTTTTCCTAAGGAAAATCAATATGAAGATCATAAATGAGTTATAGAATGAATACAAAAGTGATTCTTCTTGTTGTATAAACTTCCCAAAATGGTAATATTTTCTTTCATAATAAATAAACTAAAATTTGACATAACAACACAAACTTACTTGAGAATGTAATGAAGGAATGAGATAAAAATATTCAGAGATAAGAGAAAGAAAACTTATGGTTACTTCTACTGAAGAGTTTATTATTTATTTAGCTTGCTAGAACATTGCAACTCAAACAAAGAACTTTTTCTATTTTCTCTAAGTGCCACAAGATTATGACTATTTCTGCTATTGTAATTTTTGGTATTGTCTACTGAC
>NW_012105031.1:2688746-2692810 GCF_000951045.1 Mandrillus leucophaeus
TGGCTTTTGTTGCCATTGCTTCTAGTGTTTTAGTCATGAAGCCTTTGCCCATGCCAAGATACTGAATGATACTGACTAGATTTTCTTCTATGATTTTTATGGTTTTAGGTCTTATGTTTAAGTCTTTAATCCATTTTCAGTTAATTTTTGTATAAGGTGTGAGGAAGGGGTCCAGTTTCAATTTTCTACATATGGCTAGCCAGTTTTCCCAACCCCATTTATTAAGTAGGGAATCATTTCCCCATTGCTTGCTTTTGTCAGGTTTGTCAAAGATCAGATTGTTGTAGCTGTGTGGCATTATTTCTGAGGCCTCTGTTTTGACCCATTGTTCTATATATCTGTTTTTGTACCGGTGCCATGCTGTTTTAGTCACTGTAGCCTTGTGGTAGAGTTTGAAGTTAGGTAGCATGATGCCTCCATCTTTGTTCTTTTTGCCTAAGATTATTTGGCAATATGGGCTCCTTTTTGGTTTCATGTGCAATTTAAAGTAGTTTTTTTCTAATTCTGTGAAGAAAGTCAATGGTAGCTTGATGGGGATAGCATGGAATCCATAAATTTCTTTGGACAGTATGGCCATTACACGATATTGATTCTTCGTATCCATAAGCATGGAATGTTTGTCCATTTGTTTGTGTCCTCTCTTATTTTCCTGAGCAGTGCTTTGTAGTTCTCCCTGAAGAGGTCCTTCCCATCTCTTGTAAGTTGTATTCCTAGGTATTTTATTTTCTTTGTAGCAATTGTGTATGGGACTTCACTCTTGATTTGGCTCTCTGTCTGTTGTTGGTATATAGGAATGCTTGTGATTTTTGCATATTGATTTTGTATCCTGAGACTGCAGAACAGCAAAGATGCTGCCTGTTCCTTTCTCTGGAAGCTTTGTCCCAGAGGGGCACCAGCCAGATGCCAACCAGAGCCTTCCTGTATGAGGTGTCTGTCAGCCCCTACTGGGAGGTGCCTCCCAGTCAGGATACGGGCAGGGGGCGGGGGAACGTGTCAGGGACCCACTTGGGGAGGCAGTTTGACCCTTAGCAGAGCTTGAACACTGTGCTGGGAGTTCTGTTGCTCTCTTCAGAGCTGTCAGACAGGGATATTTAAATCTGCTGAAGCTGCACCCACAGACGCCCCTTCCCTCAGGTGCTCTGTCCCTGGTAGATGGGGGTTTATCTATAGGCCCCTGACTGGGGCTGCTGCCTTTTTTCAGAGATGTTCTGCCCAGAAAGGAGGAATCTAGAGAAGCAGTCTGGCCACAGTGGCCTTGCTGAGCTGCGGTGGGCTCTGCCCAGTTTGAACTTCCCAGTGGCTTTGTTTATGCTGTGAGGGTAAAAGGACCTACTCAAGTCTCAGCAAGCTTAGCGTCCCAGGTCGACCTCAGACTGCTATGCTGGCAGTGAGAATTTCAAGCCAGTGGATCGCAGCTTGCTAAGTTCTGTGGGGGTGGGATCCGCTCAGCTGAACCACTTGGCTCCCAGGCTTCTGTCCCCTTTCCAGGGAAGTGAACGGTTCTGTCTCTCTCGCATTCCAGGCACCATTGGGGTATGAAAAAAACTCCTGCAGTTAGTTCAGTGTCTGCCCAATCGGCTGCCCAATTTTGTGCTCGAAACCCAGGGCCCTGGTGGTGTAGGCACCCAAGGGAAACTCCTGGTTTACGGGTTGCAAAGACTGTGGGAAAAGTGTAGTATCTGGGCCAGAATGCACCATTCCTCAGGGCACAGTCCAGAGGGCCTAATTCTAATACGCTAGTATATTAGCATGCACAATATATTTCATATTATGAATAGATACTTTCTATATTCTGAATTTTATAAATGTTATGCTAATATTTATGAGGTAGTATATTGTTAGATGAAACATATTGCTAAACAAAGTAGATAATAGTATGCTTAGCACCTACTCTATGTACTTGCATATTATATAATTTACTATATATTTCAAAAGCAGAGTGTTAGTTTTCAGATTATAAAATTATTCTACCTTGGAACTAATCACAAATATGGCTTCTGTTCTCTCTTTCTGTCTCTTTTTCTATTCCTAACCCTTTACTTTGACTTTTTTCTGCTTTGTAGTCTCCTTTTTATTGTACTATAAATTAAATGAGACAGAATTTAGATAGATAATGCTTGGAAAACAGTGGATTTATTTAATCAGAATAGCAGGGATTTTTTTGTTTGTTTTTGTTTTTGTTTTTTTGAGACAGAGTCTCGCTGTGTCACCCAGGCTGGAGTGCAGTGGCGCCATCTCGGCTTACTGCAAGCTCCGCCTCCCGGGTTTACGCCATTCTCCTGCCTCAGCCT
The DNA here is from genome assembly GCF_000951045.1 of Mandrillus leucophaeus. Taxonomy (NCBI): domain Eukaryota; kingdom Metazoa; phylum Chordata; class Mammalia; order Primates; family Cercopithecidae; genus Mandrillus; species Mandrillus leucophaeus. Next base: position 2,691,038 of record NW_012105031.1, read on the forward strand.
CCCAAGTAGCAAGCTTTTTTATTTTACTTAATATATTTCTTGAAATGCTTATGTTTTCACATTGAAGATATTCTTTAGCACTATATCTTTACCTATTACTAATTTAAGACATATTACTATAATAAGGTACAGGAGATTCTGCTAAATATGTGTTCCTGAAAACCCTCTTATTCTGCAAAATCATACACTAAAATAATCTGGCTGTAATAGCGATTGATTTTGCACCAGCCACTCAAAACCTAGGGACATTGCAATCAGAGACCTGATAAAAGCCATAGCAATCCCAATAAAAATATTAGTACAATTAAAACTCTTCGAGAATTTGCACCTGGAATGACAATCAATCTGTTGTAGCTTTAAGTTATGAGACTTGTGCCCCCCCGAAATGAAGATTCCAGAAGACATTACTTTTTTCCCCAAAATGCAGAACAGTTTCACCAAAGCTAATAAATGTGATCCAAGAGGAGACATTTCCAATTATTTTTCTAAATAAAGGAGAATGTGCCCTTACAGCTTCCCTACTACAGTTAAATATTCCAGAGATAGCTTAACGGATTGGAAAGTTTAGCAGTTAAAATTCTGTCAACTATTCACTTCTTAGCCCAAAGGAAAATGCTCGCATGGGAGTTTCAGCATTTTTAGGCATCTCTTCAAAACATTTACCTGATGGGAAAAATTGCATATAAACAAGCATGTCCTTACTGATATCAATCTCTTATTTACCCAACATATATAATCTAATTCATATTTACATGCAAACATGTCATGAAACTTAATATATTTTTCCACAGTAAGGTTTTGTAAAAATTTTCGGGGCTTGGGAGGTTATATATATGGAGCCACTGTATTTGAAAGTTTTGAGCCAATAAACCTCTTATTAGAGTCACTTAAGCCTCTTTCCTAATATGTTTTTATATGTAATATTTAAAATTTGTTTGCATTGTATCATTTGCTTATTTTCATTGTTCACTTTTTATCCTTGTAATTAATAGTAACCTTCACTTCAGATTTGTGTGGAGCTTTATATTTGTCTTCTAATTCACGTTTAATTTTGTCTTTATGTAAAATAAATAAATATATCTATTTTGTCAGACAGGATTTGGTTTCCCATGAATGAGGACATAAAATGATTTTCTTTTATATTTGTGTATAAAATTATACACTCTAGAAAAAAATAACTTTTTTCTTAAAAATATATAATATTGTGTAAACACCAGAAGGCCTAATTATTATTATTATTATTGTTTTTAATTATACTTTAAGTTCTGGGATACATGTGCAGAACGTGCAGGTTTATTACACAGGTATACATGTGCCATGGTGGTTTGCTGCACCCATCAACCTGTCACCTCCATTAGGTATTTCTCCTAATGTTATCCCTCCCCTTGCACCCCAATCCCCCAACAAACCCGAGTGTGTGATGTTCCCCTCCCTGTGTCCATGTGTTCTTGTTGTTCAACTCCCACTCATGAGTGAGAACATGTGGTGCTTGGTTTTCTGTTCCTGTGTTAGTTTGCTGAGAATGATGGTTTCCAGCTTCATCCATTTCCCTGCAAAAGACATGTACTCAATCTTTTTTATGGCTGTATAATATTCCATGGTGTATATGTGCCACATTTTCTTTATCCAGACTATCGTTGATGGGCATTTGGGTTGGTCTTTGCTATTGTGAACAGTGCTGCAATAAACATATATGTCCATGTGTCTTTACAGTAGAATGATTTATAATCCTTTGGGTATATAATACTAATGGGATTGCTGGGTCAAATGGTA
>NW_012105031.1:2695724-2701203 GCF_000951045.1 Mandrillus leucophaeus
CCCAGGCTGGAGTGCAGTGGCGCCATCTCTGCTCACTGCAAGCTTTGCCTCACGAGTTCACGTCCTTCTCCTGCCTCAGCCTCCCGAGTAGCTGGGACTACTGGACCCCGCCACCTCGCCCGGCTAGTTTTTTGTATTTTTCGTAGAGATGGGATTTCACCAGTGTTAGCCAGGATGGTCTGGATCTCCTGACCTCGTGATCCACCTGTCTTGGCTTCCCAAAGTGCTGGGATTACAGGTGTGAGCCAACACGCCTGGCTAGCAGGGATCTGAATAATATAGCCATATTGAAAGAATTCAAACCATTTTAGACTGATTTATAATCAAGTTTTTAGTAACAAAGCTGAGAATTAAAGGAAGTATTGCAGCGAAAAATCTTTTTCAGCTTATGTTTGTCCTTTTACCTCTAATTTTGATGACTGAATTTAATATTAAGTGTATTAATTGCTTGTATTTGAAAAATTTATTTAGAAATTGTTATATAATAAGTTATATTATACTGCAACTATGCCAAAATAGTATTCACTACAGCAAATATTTCAACTTATTTATTCAGTAATTACATATTGAATTGTTATTCTGTGTCAGCTGTGTAAAGAGAAAACAAACAAAACTAAACAACAAAAAAAACCCCACAAAGATATAAACGAAGAAATCCTGACATTCAAGTAGTAGATACAGAAAGGAAAACTTCAAAAAGGACCAAGAAGAGATGTTGAAAAGGAGCATTGTCTCAGAAGCTAAGAAAATACATTAAAAGGAGGAAGTTGTCAGCAGTGTCTAATGTCACATAAATATCAGTTAAGTATGGATTGGAAAGTATGCAACCATTGCATCCATCTCTATCCAGACAAGTTAGAGATGACCTTCTCTGGAGGAGATTAATTACATGTGACAATAGAAGTCAGACTGCTGTTGGGGTAAAAGTGAATGTAAACAATGAGTACATGTAAAATGAGATGAAATCTGAACAAGGTTTGTTGTCTAGTTAATAGTTGCACCAATGAGAATTTTCCAGTTATGATATTGTGCTATAGTTATATAAACGGTTACCTGTCAGAGAAGCTATGTAAAAGATACACAGAACTCTGTATTATTTTTGTATATTTATGTGCATCTAAAATTACTCCAAAATAAAAAGTGCAAGAAAAGTGAATTTCTAATCTAAGTAAATTTGAATTCAACTCTATACCTTCATTCAAAATAGAAAAATATCCATAATTCAATTATATTTAGTAATTTGTTTTTCACAGTACTTACTTTGTACAAATTCTGTAACCATTTGGGCAGTACTGTAGGATTGAGCAAATGAATATAAACACATCAATATTGGAGCCACACCTCTCCCTATAGAAGAAGTAAGTAAAACATATAGAATAAGGAAAGGCCAGAAAAGATTCTGTAGTGTTAGCTTACAATCAGAAATATCAGTATAAATTTATGATTTTAATGTATAGCAATATATACTGTTCATTATATAGCATACTCATAAAATTTACTTCATTTATCTGTGTTCTCTGTGGAAGAAGAAAGATAAAAATATAGAATGCTGTAAGGCATGGAAGAGTCTTGAACTTATCATTTCACATAGGACAAACTGTGCTCATTACTACTGAAGAATCATTGCTTCCAATCTCTTTCACAAACAGAAAAGACAGCCAGGAATAGAAAAGTCAATTTTGTCTTGTCCAACCCACCTAAAATAGAAAGTGTGTGATGACATAAAAGTTGGTCAAAAATATTCTGGAGTGGGGTGTGTGTGTATGTGTGTGTGTGTGTGTGTGTGTGTTAGAGTGAGAATGAGTGCTAAGCAAATATAGCAAAATGTTAGCAACTGGCAAATCTGAGTGAAGGATTTATGAATGTTCCTGGTAATATTCTCGCCATTCTTAGCTTGAAAATTCATAAAAATTAAGAAGGTGCAAATATAAGGTAAACAAGTAGAGATGGTAAGTATAAATTAATATTTTTAAAAATTTATTTTTAAAGGAAGGACAGACAGAGAATGATGCGTAAATGAAAGAAAACAGAAATGTGGATTTTAAAAATTAGTAATAATATAACATTCCATTATTTTTGAATGTTTATCATCTGATAGCCATTTTTCAAATGCTTTTGTTAGATTGACTCATTTAATTCACACAAATCCCTGTGGTGATAGGTACAGTTTTCCCAATTTCACAAAAGAAGGGATTAAGGCACAGGGATTCCCAATTAACTTAGTCAAAGTGACACAGGTGATAGTTGGAAAAACTGATTCAAGTAGAAGCAGTTCAGTTGTAGAGCCAGTGAGATAGACCATCATAGCTGGGGAAGCAGACACCTTCACATTGCAAGGAGACGAGCCCAGTGTCTAACAAGATGTTGAAGCCACAAAGGAAAGTCCCCTAGCATTAAGACGGATTATGGTTTGAAATTACAAGTGGAAAAACTGGTCTCAAATAAAATAAGAAACATTTCTTTTCACCAGGTTTAGGATATACTGTGGCAATTAAATAGAGTGAGAAAGATGATTATTGATATAACTTGTGTAAAAGCTATTATATGTTTAAATAAAATTATATTTTGTATCAATTTGACAAGTCATATTAGTGATGATGATTTGAAATTCTAGCTTACCTAGTAGGCATGTACCAAAACTGGTGATCATTTTATAAATAAATGGCTGCTTCTCATGTTAACTGTAATAATCTCTTAAACTGAAACATGGCTTCTAGCATAAAGTCATGTGAATGGAAATATGATATTAGCATAAAGAAAGCATAGTATTTCATTTTTTTGAAATTGCCAGTAGAAATAGTTGGGTACAAGTAAAATAATAAAAATGCACTAATAATCAGGTTAAATTAGTCATGCATATTTTGGATAATTGCTGAGAAACAACACTACCATTCTTATAAAAGATATGGGGTCAGATGTGGTCACTCACACCTCTAATTCTAGCATCATGGAAGGCCAAGACAGGAGTATCACTGGAGCCTGGGAGTTAGAGGCCAGACTGGGCAATGTGGCTGGACCACGTCTCTACAAAAAAAAAAAAAAAAAAAAAAAAAAAAGTTGGGCATGGTGGCAACGTGTCTGTAGTCCCAGCTATTTGGGAGGTTGAGGTGGGAGGATCGCTTGAGCCCAGGATGTCAAGACTATAGTGAGCCATGATTGCACCACTGCACTCCAGCCTGAGTGACAGAGCAAGACCCTGTTTCAAATATATGTGTGTATGTGTATGTATGAGTGTGTATATGATATATATACACACATATATAATATGTGTTCATAATGTGTTCTTGTGAGATAATCAGATATTTTGTTTATATTAAGAATAAATATTGAAGTGTGTGTGATAGAAAATACATACTAGGGTGACCAAAGGTCTAGAAAAAAATTAAAATTATTTTCCCTCAGTACTGATTTCCCCGCCAACTAACATTGCAACATGCTTTTGACTGTAATGCTGGCTCCTTCTTTTCTGTATTCCTTCACATTTCCAGGCCTGGTTCAAGAAAACTCTTGAATATTTTTTTCAAGCCACCTATGTGACAACGGAATCATAACATAAGTTCTGCAAACTTATGCTATCATAACATAAAGTCTATAAACATAAAGTGAGATACACACACACATATGTATATTATGTATGTATGTATGTATGTATATTTTGAGATGGAGTCTAAATTATGTTGCCCAGGATCTTGAACTCCTGGACTCAAGCAATTCCCCCACCTCAGCCTTCAGAGTAGGTGGGATTACAGGCCTGTGCCACCATACCCAGCTTACTCACGTTGATATTTTTGTCTGCACTTTCCCTTCACAGCACAGAGCCTTATATCCAATCAGCAAGTGCTCATTTTATTTGCATTTTGTTTTACATAAACTCTAAACTAGTATATATTTATCTCACACATGATATGGTAGTAACTACTAATAAAGCCCTTCTCTGTATGATATTGTTTGATAAGAGGCCTTGAATATTTTACCTAAAAAAAAAAAAAAAAAAAAATGTGAGTCCTAGTGTTTTCTTGTAGCTTTCAAAGGTGCTTAGAGGTGAGAATTTCTTTTAAGAATATTAAAGATATATTTGCCTAATATACTATATGTCCTTCTATAAGAATCAGTACATAGAATGATTAGAAAAAAATACATTACTTTGTAAGAGTTTGGCCAATTCTTTTTCAAATCTACAGTGGGACCAAGAATCAGCAGAGATGACATTTATGGGGGTGGAAAGAAGGTAAGAGATGTGTTGAGAGGACATTTATTATGAAGACAGCAGACCAGAGTTTCGTGAACCAGGGTTCCAGAAATCTGGTATAAAAGCTGGGAAGTCAAGAGGATGCACTGTGTTACCCACTTGGTTCGAAAGGTTGAAAGATTGAATGAGGGAATGTCTCAAAGACAAAATTTGTCTTGGAGAGGACAGAGAATTCTCCAGAAAGAACAGGTCATTAAGATTTAAACTTAGCAGTTGATTCCCATTCCAAGTGTTCAAATCGTAAATCCAAATTCAACCCTTCTTCAATCGCTAGATACTTTTTTTTTTTTTTTTTTTTAAATAGAACTGATTGCCGGGCGCGGTGGCTCAAGCCTGTAATCCCAGCACTTTGGGAGGCTGAGACGGGCAGATCACGAGGTCAGCAGATCCAGACCATCCTGGCTAACATGGTGAAACCCCGTCTCTACTAAAAAATGCAAAAAACTAGCCGGGCGAGGTGGCGGGCGCCTGGAGGCTGAAGCAGGAGAATGGCGTAAACCCGGGAGGCGGAGCTTGCAGTGAGCTGAGATCGGGCCCCTGCACTCCAGCCTGGGCGACAAAGCCAGAATCAGTCTCAAAAAAAAAAAAAAAAAATCCCTTGAACCCAGGGGGCAAAAATTGCAGGGAGCTGAGATCGGGCCCCTGCACTCCAGCCTGGGCGACAAAGCCAGACTCAGTCTCAAAAAAAAAAAAAATTTAATTTTGTTATTTTTGAGATGGAGTCTAAATTATGTTGCCCAGGATCTTGAACTCCTGGACTCAAGCAATTCCCCCACCTCAGCCTTCAGAGTAGGTGGGATTACAGGCCTGTGCCACCATACCCAGCTTACTCACGTTGATATTTTTGTCTGCACTTTCCCTTCACAGCACAGAGCCTTATATCCAATCAGCAAGTGCTCATTTTATTTGCATTTTGTTTTACATAAACTCTAAACTAGTATATATTTATCTCACACATGATATGGTAGTAACTACTAATAAAGCCCTTCTCTGTATGATATTGTTTGATAAGAGGCCTTGAATATTTTACCTAAAAAAAAAAAAAAAAAAAAAATGTGAGTCCTAGTGTTTTCTTGTAGCTTTCAAAGGTGCTTAGAGGTGAGAATTTCTTTTAAGAATATTAAAGATATATTTGCCTAATATACTATATGTCCTTCTATAAGAATCAGTACATAGAATGATTAGAAAAAAATACATTACTTTGTAAGAGTTTGGCCAATTCTTTTTCAA
>NW_012105031.1:2701253-2724183 GCF_000951045.1 Mandrillus leucophaeus
TTTTACTTAAATGGTTTCTGCCATTTGTGAACTGCAAGATTAAATACAAGTTATTACACTGGTGTTTGGATCCCTCCCACCAAAAAGACGAAAGAAAAACAAAGTCAGAATCTAATATCACTTATACATATTTGTAAACAAAATACATGCACACATTTTGCTATTACATTATTTGTAGCTCAATTTCAACAATTGCATTTTAAATGAATTATCATTACTATTATCTATACTAGAACTAGAGTGTCATTAATTGCTACTGCACTAAAGAAGCTTCTTTCACCCTCACAGTTGCAGCAGCAATAATTGAGCTGACTGTGGAAACATCCAATTGCATGCTTTTTGACAATGACAGAGGAAGAGTTCTTAGAATTCGCAGATTCCATCCCAAATACCCCTTTTTGCCATTGCCTTTGTTTGCACTGCCAGAGCACAGAGAGTTATTGGCTCCCAGACTTTGGCATTTATGCTTCTGAGGTGTTATAGATTCATGTCACTACTTAGAGGAACAAACACCTCCAGGGTACTGAACTGATGAGGTTGTGTGAATGTGTTAGCTGATCAGGGTTTCTGGAAATCTACCCTCTTCCAGCACAAGAGAACCTCTTTGCTTCTCTGCATTTTCTTCAAGTCATTTAAATAAAGTACTGTACAAATCCTTGGTGTTGTTCAAAAGAAAAAATAGAAAAGCAAACAAAAGCAACCCATGTTTTGTCTACTCTCTGACATTTAGTGAATGTTTGAACAAGATGAACAAGTGCAGGGAACTGATTTAGATTAGACTTTCAAACATGAATGAATGTCTAAAATTGTAGTCTGGTCTGCCTACATTTAGCAGCTTTTTAAAAATCTTCTCATTCTTTGATAATCTGAATAAATGCCTGGCTAAGGAATATTCAAAAACAATTGGCCTCACAATTTTGGCCACATGTTTTGAAATCTCTGGAAATAATAAAGCACTGAAGCAAGGTTTAAAGAAAAAACAAAGAAACAAACAAACAAACAAAACAAACAAAAAAAGAGCACAAATTGTGAGATATATAAACTAGCTCACATGCTGTTTCAAAGTGTTTAGCTTTTTATTCCTAAACCAAGGAATAAGTAGAAAAATTAAGTAGCAATAACCTAATTGTATTTCCTTTTCTCATAAATCTTAGGATTATTTTGATGCTTAAGAAATTGGAGAGTAAATAGATTATTGCAAATGTCGTAGTAGCACATCTGTGCCTGGTAGGGACTTAGATTTTACAGTAACACATATTTGATAATAGCACACAACTAGGGAGATCATAGAAAACTTTACGTACAAGTGAGTTTAGATTAATATAAGTAGATCTTCATTAGAGTAAAATGTAACCATTAAATTATATTGTAAAGAACAGAGACAGGAGAAATAATGACAACTGTGAACTGTATAGAATACACAGGAAAAAGAGATATGAAAGTAAGGAACCTAATGAAATGGGATAAGCATCACTTAAAAAGATTGGCTGAAGTAAAATATAAAACCTTAAGTTTTGTGCTCAAGGAGCACAATATAGACACAGAAGAAAGGCAATAACTAAAAGAAGCTTTTCTTGCAGAATTATAAACTTCCATAGGGCTTGTTCAGGACCGTGGCTATTCTATTTATTTGTTATTGCAGGTGAATCATGAATCCATGATGATATATAGTTATAAATTTCTTATATATAATTATAAATAATCTTAATATAACCCTTGGGTTCTTACAGTAGTTTGGATTAGGAAGTATGATGCTATTTTTGTATTGCAACATAACATCCTTTGATCTCTATCTGTTCGTTTTTTAATCTAGTTCTTTTTGTTACTAAGATTACCTATGACTAAAGGGAAATAAAATTGTGCTTGGATTAAGGTTGTATTGTGACCAAGGTTGAAAGTCTAGGGCTCTTTTCATTAATTTGAGCTCTGAAATAGAGCTGTTTTTGTCATATTAATCTAGTTCTAATTTGCCCTTCCCTCAAATTCCTTATGATTTTTATGCAAGTTTCCTTTGTACCAAAATTTGGGTAGAATTGGGAAATAATTTTTAATGCGTATTTTGGAGTTATAAATTCAGATGCCTTAAAAATATAACTTTTTTTCTATAATTAGATTTGTCTTATATATTGTACACTTGATTATGTCTCATGCACAGTGACACAAAAACGTGGTCAGTTTTAGTTAATTTATGTTACTTTCAGTTATTTCTCAGTCACATCAGATTAAAATTTGAATCATATTCAAGAATACATATTTTCATTTTGATACTTTTAGCCCTTCTGAATTACATACTAAGCTTTTAGTGGCTTATTAAAATACAAAAATAGAAGCCACATTTGTGGGAAGGAAAACTTAGAAGAACCATTATTGATGTTTCTGGATGTTATGTTAACAGCATTTGAGATATAATCCATTTCACCTGACCCTAGGGCATTTTCCTGTCTTCACTGCAGTATTCTAGGATACAGGCTTGCTTTTTTCAAATCTAAGTGGATAGTTCACACTATATGTTTTTCATATGCATACCTTTTCCCAAATGCCAGCATTGCTACAAGTTGATCAGCTTTGTCTGTGATAAGTTTGCATCTTTTTCTGTTAGACACTGTTAGATTGGACTACTCCTTTGCATTCTTCTTTGACCCAGAGTTGTGGGTGGACACTTATTCCTCCACTAAAACCACTATAGAAGATTTATTCTAACTATGCCCTTGATTCTTTATCTCATTCTTTGTGTCTTCGCAGCTACTCCTTCCCATCAAGGGGTGAAAGTTATTTCTATATCCCTTGAATCTGGTCTGGCTTTGCAATTTGCTGCAGTTAATAGAATGTGGCAGAAGTAAAGTTGTATTGGGTCTGAGTCTGAACTTCAATGCTAAATGTCCTTTATTGGTGTTTTTATTATTATGGTTCCTTAAATGTTGATGTTTGCTACATTCTGTATTTTATTAAGTAGATTTTTTAATACCTTAACTCCACTTTCTAAACACTCTGACACCCATCTTCTTTAGGTTTTCTAACTTTCTAACTTTATTTAAAAGATAAAATTAAAATATAACTGCTTATATAAGTGCTTATCAAAATCTATAAAAGCCTATTACAACTAACTCCTAAATTATATGTCCTTTTTGCTTGTAATACTTTGTAATGTACATCTTAATAGTGGCATCAAAATATCTTCTAATCTTATATACTAGTCACCTTTGCTTTTCATTACAGAAATTCAACAATCAATATCCATAAAACTTTCAATTAACATAAAAAAAAATGTGAAATCTTGCGTCCTACTTTATATGCCAATGTAGACCTAGATTCTATTAAAAGATACTGCCTTCGTAAAAAAACAGGCTATATATTTATTTACTGCATAATGTCAAAGCAAAGTATGTTGCATCCCAAATGTATTAATATTAGATCTATAAACATCACTGAACAAATCTGACAGTGAAACATGATGAGAGAAGAAATGGTATTTGTTGGTGAACAAATATTCCTTTAACAGATACGCATGTTACAATGTACACACAACTTTAATGTGGTTTTAAATTAAAAGCATGACAAAATTGTTAGGAGTTACCCAAAAGGTGGTAATATTGGAAAGATCATCAGTATATCTCTTCTTGAATAATATTTTGAATTGTAAAACTGGGAAATGAACAAAATATTAGAATAAAGCACATACCCATCTCTGTAAAATGGAAGCTAGATGATGGGGAATAGGAGAAATGTGCATCTTAACTAGCACGGTTATAATAAATCTTTGTAATTTTTGGATGAAAACAATCTCAAAGTTGAATTTAAAACTCCAAAATACCCACTAAAAGTTATTTCCCAGTTCTGCCCAATTTTGGTACAAAGGAAACTTCCATAAAAATCATAAGGAATTTGAGGGAAGGGCAAATTACAATTGTATTCAATTTTTCCTTTAACCTGATATTAATGGATTATAAATTTTACCGCTATTTTTCATTTTGTAACATGGAAGACAACTGAACATTATCTATGTTGTTATTTTTATAATTTTTGTAATATTATTTCCAAATGTTATGCAGTTACTTAGCATTAATATAGGCTATAAAATATTGTCAAAAATCCCCACCTAGGAAACAATGCCTGAGATAGAATTAAGATATATATTTGAATAATAAAAAAAAAATGAGTGAGGGAAGTTATTTTGGGATATGATTATCAATTGGATTGAAGACAAGAGTGTCTGTCTGAATTAAGTTTGAAGATCTTACCTGAAATATGTATAGTAATGTAATCAACAAATTCATTATCTTATTATATGCTAATTTTAAGATTCACAGATTTCCTTGAAAATCTTTTCAAAGTTTTAATTATGCTTCCATAGGTATTATACCAAAGCAATATTTATTAGACAAAATGAATTAATCACCGGATAAATAATTTAGAGTACTTGAGAGCTGATTGAGTAATCTTCCAGGGAAATATTAGATTGAGTGAAATATAGTAAAAGAACATCTTGTTATTTAGTGAGAAACTGTTTTAGAAAACTATTTTAGGCCCAGTCTGCTAAACAGTTGAAGATATTTTCAGTGGCTTGATGATTTGAAATGTTGAATGCTAGCCAAGTAATAGATTATATCCTTTTGGAATACAAATGAGTCAGTGGTGAAGTAATAAGCATAATACTACTTAGCACTTTTAATCTTCAAAACATTTCATAAACATTATCTAATTAATCTTTGTATCCATCCCATGAGACAAATGAATATCATTCTTTTTTACTTACGGTAGAAAAAAATTATGTAAAATTGTCAAGTCACAGAAACACAAAATGTTAGTTTTGTGCTACTTATCTCAGTAACTCAAGAATTTTAGACTAATTGCAAATTCAGATTTTTAAACCTGATTTATGTGGATTTTTAGAGATCAAAAATATAATTTCTAAATGTTGGTAAACTTTAATCAACATTATATAAATACTTAAAATATAAATGTAATTTTTTAAAGCTTTCAGTTGTAAAAGTAATTCTTTCAAATTACAGCCAAAACTCTGAATTAATTATCTTTTTAATATTTTGTCATTTGTTGTATTTCTTCTTCAACTGTCATTATGGCATAAAACATTTACACTTTCTTCAGAATTATCTTTAGTAATAATTTAAAAAATTACATTTTCACGGTAACAACTGATACTGGGTAAACTACAGATGAAATATTCCATCCTAACCACACAGCTCTCGTAGATGTATTTTAGCAAGTACTGGCATATTGGTATGTGTCCTTCCACACGTTTTCCCTTACTCATACAAACATACATGTTTGGAGATATTCAGCTTGTTTTCTTGTACATTTTTATATGGACATAGTAACAGTTGACACCTTGTTTTCTCATTTACTTTTTTACATTTAACAAAAAAATCTAAGCTACACCTTGCCTCTCTTTTCCTCAAAATCCTGCAAGAGCTTAAATTTAATGCTACTTCCATGGTCTACAAGGCCCACATCTGTTGGCTTTTTCTTTATCCTTATTCTCATCTCTTTTTCAGTCTCAAGTGCTAATCTGCCTCCCGAGACTTATCAAGCTTGCTGGCACTTCAGGGCTTTCCATGATTATATTTAGTGTTCTGCCTGAGGGACTCACCCTCAGGTATCTACCTGACTCACTCCTCTTTATTCAGACCTCTGTAGAACTTCCTCCTTGAAGAGGCTCTTTCTGGCCACCTTATATAAAAACAAAAAAATCACTTTTGTCTCTTTATTATTCTATGGCCTTTACTCTGAATTCTTCCTCATTTTAGCACTTAACAAAAACTGATATATATTTGTTGATCCATTTACTGTTTGTATTTTTTTTTTTTTTTTTACCATAATCTTAATATTGAGCAAATAGTGAGTGCTGATATTTTGGAAACTGCATTTTATTAGCTACTAATACATTCGAGTTTCTTATCACATATATATAGTCATGTACCACATAACAACGTTTGGTGTAATGAAGGACCACACGTACTGTGATGGTCCCATAAGATTATAATGAAGCTGAAAAGTTCCTATCACCTGATGACATCATAGCCATCCTAACAGCGTAGTGCAATGTATTACTCACGTGTTCATTATGATGTTGGTGTAAACAAATCTTTTGCATTGTCAGTCTTATAAAAGTATATTACATAAAATTAAATACAGTACACAATACTTAGTAATGACAATAAAGAACTATGTTGCTGGTTTTTGTATTCACTAGGCTGGTGTTATTTTAGAGTGTAGTCCTACTTACATAAAAAAAGTTAACTGTAAAACAGCCTCAGGCAGGTCCTTCAAAAGGTATTCTATAAAGAAATAATATAAGATTCTTTCTGTTGTTGTCATAGAAGATGACAGCTCCATGTGTGTTATTGCTCCTGAAGATCTTCCAGTGGAACAAATACAGAGGTGAAACACAGTGATACTGATGATGTTGACTGTGTGGAGGACTAGGATAATGTGTGTATACACACCTTTGTCTTTAAGAAAAAAGGTTAGAAAGTAAATAAATAAATAACACATTTTAAAAATAGAAAAAATCTTTATAATTAGAATACACAGATATAATTTTTTTTACTACTGTACAATGTGTTTGTATTTTCAAGCTAAATATTACAAAAGAGTCAAAAAGTTAACAAAATTTAAAAGTTATAAACTTAATAAAAGTCAAAAAAGTTATAGTACACTAAGATTAATTGATTCTTGAAGAAAAAAGTAAAAATAAATGTACTATAACCTAGCTGTACAGTCTTTATGCAGTCTACAGTCATATACAGTAATGTCCTAGGCCTTCACATTGTCTCCATTCACTCACTGATTCATCCATAGCAACTTCTAGTCCTTCAAACTTTATTTCTGCTAAGTGCCCTATACAGTGTACCATTTTTAAATGTCTATCCTTTATTTTGAACTTCCTTTCTCTATGTTTATATATACTTAGATACACAAATACCCTTGTATTACAATTGCCTTCAGTATTCAGTACAGTAACAGGATATGAAGGTCTGTAGCCCAGGAGCAACGGGTTATAGTATACAGCCTAGGAGTGTAGTGGGATATACCATCTAAGTCGGTAAAAGGACACTCCATGATGTTTGCACCACAAGGAAATTGCCTACCCACGCATTTCTCAGAACATCTCTCTGTCATTAAGCAACACAAGACTGAATTGTGAATAGGTTTTATTTTTGCTGTAAATGTTTATGTTCCTTTTCAAGTTTTCAAAATGTTTATTTTTAGCTCTTTCAAAATGTTTATTTTGATTTTAAACTCTGCTTTATGAATATTAGCTATTTAGGATCTGTGTTGAATTATTTCCAAATCCTGTCATAAAAATTTTGATTTTTAATATAGCAAAAATATATATATTTCATTTATTGCTTGTAAGATAGGACGATCTTCCTTATCCTCATATTGTACATGTAGTCTCCTAGGTTTTCTTATAAATTTTAATTATTAATACTGCAAGTCATTGTGGATTTTTTAAAAATTATAGTGTGAGATAGGAATTTGCCTTTGTTTTATTCTTGATTGTCACCCACTAATCACATTTATCAACTAAAACTTTAAAAATTTCACTTAAAATTCCACCTTCATCATTCATTAAAATATATTAATATATATTCCTAGATTATGAGTAATATTTCTTATATCTGTCATAAAACATAATGATTTGATTACAGTGGCTTATATTTTGATATGTGATGTTGCAAGTCTCTACACATTTTTGGCTATTCTTGAGTGTTAAATTGTCTACAGTTTAAATGAAAAGAAACATTTGGGATTATGTGTTTAAATCCATTAAACTTATCATTTTCTTCTTCTCTTATTTTAAGCCCTGGTAACCTATCCTGAATCCTCCACACAAAAAAAGGAACCTAAAAAAAGAAGTAAAGAACGGGTACCTTATTTAGAAGGTGCAAATATGAGGTAATAAGAATAGAAGGAAACACATAGGGGCAAGGAAGTTATTCTGCAATGGAAAGTAAGGCACTGCCATGTTAGCAACTGATTTTACACAAGTCTGCAACAAATAGAGCAAGCTATTCCAACAGCTCTTACTGGACACTTGGGACTTCTCCTAAAAATCTTCAAGTAGAAACTCTTTCTTAGTGCAACACAAAGAAAAGGGAATAAGGCATATTTATCTGCCTGGCTCCTACTTGCCCTTCCTCTCCTTCTCCAAGGTTTTTTCCATAATCTCCCAATTCTACCATTCTCTGAGACTGTCTTACCCATCCTCTCCCGCAACCATGTTAGATCATAAACCCTGTAACTTACAGTGTGATTCTGCATCCAAGTCTTCAGTGGGAAGATGAATCATAAACTCAAGGCACACAGCGGATTAGTCTAGCTACGAACTGGTAGTGAAAGAGAGCCTGGTTCTCCCACTCCACTTAAGTATTAAGCCTCTAACTATAGCAGCAGTGTTCTGGAGAAGCAGAGCAGTTTACAAAACATGAAGAGACACATACTGTTTGTTCTGATAAAACTGGATTCATAAAATAAATCAGAGAGCTATCTATCTTTTTTCTAAAATACATATTTTGGGCCATACAAATATCTATAATCCAAAATGGCTGCTGGAGAGTCTAAATTATGTATATGTGTGTGTGTGTATGTGAGTGTGTATGCGTGTGTGTGTATAAAACATATAAACATATATCTAAAACATATACACATATATACAAATATATACACTTGTATAGATCCTATACACATATATAATATGTGCATATATCTTATACACACATAAATATACGTGTATATATCTGATACACACATAAATATACGTGTATATATCTGATACACACATGAATATACATATATATTTATGCCCAAATATATATTTCTGTTATTTATAGAACGGATTGAATGCAGAGGAAAAGTTTTTTGTTTTACATAGACATTAGACTATTTAGAAACATCTAAATAGTTATTTAGATACAGCCTTATTTGAAGAACGTGACCTAGATAGAACAATATCTTAATTCCTTTTATAATAAGCTTAAGAGTTTTATGAATTACCAGTCTAAAATAATGTTATAACCACTTGAAGAATAACTACAGATGATTACATTAACAATAAAAAATTAAATTTATTTCCAGACACTGGAGAAATTTCAGTGGAAAGATTAGTGTTCATTTTGAAAGTTAGGATAGAGCTAATTTAATAGGTATATATTAAAATGTCTAATCAATCTCAGTATTTCAAAGAAAAATTGTAGAAACATACTTCTAGAATTTTAATTGGCTGACATCACTATTTTTAGTAGTAGTTCACAAAACTATCTTTCCTACAATGATTTCTTAATAATGTTGAATCAAAAGTGACAGTATAACAATGAAGGTAAACAGAATTTCTACTAATCATGATCTGTTTATTTAAGAATATTATATCTATGTTATAATTAGATTCTAAAATGTACTACTCTTAAGGATGTTGTTCACCCATGTGCTTTACCCTAAGTGAGTTTTTATATCCACTGAGCTCTCACTTTACATGAATTTCCAGAGATTTTTAACACCAATTTTATAATTTTCTTCTATCCAAACATCATAAATGTTACATGTATTGTGATAAATCTAGTATTTCTGTTATTATGTTTCTATAGTCAATTTGTCTGAAACTTTATTTCATCCATGTAATAGAATGATTATATCTTTGATTCAGCTATCATCCAGGATCTCAAACTCTTGGCTTACTCTTTGACAAAAATTTACTTATTTCTAAGCTTTTCATTTACTCATTCCTACAGTTTTGCATGATCATTTTTTCTTTGGTCCTTAAGTTTTTTTCAAATACATTACACATCTTCACACGTGTTTCCATGCAAATAGTCAATTATGTTTCCCCAAATATTTTTCTTCACAATCTGCAATTCTCAATGTTATGAGAGAAATAAATAAAATTATGTCTCATTTTATATCTACACTATCAAGCCTCAACTCAATGGCTATTGGTAAATTTTTTCATGTGTCTTGTATTTTCTTCTAGTGTACCTTTCATTGGCTCCTTCAACCCTTTATATAATCTTCAAACCTGCAATCCCACAATTTTTATCAAAAGTACCTACCTTCACCTTCCGAAAGTAACACCATCAGACATCAAGTCTTTCAAATGGTCTTTCTTACACTTGAAAAGTTTTATCGTTTCATTATTCATTTTGTTTTTCTGAACTTCATCATGATTCAAACACAAATAATTCTTTTTTCTTTCATAACTTTTTTTAATTTGAAATTTGTCTCCATTTCTTGGCTCTTACTTTAGTAATTATTCTACTCTTTAACATTTTGGAGGTCTCTAATAGCTACTTTCTTTTGGCTAGAAATATTCTCTGGTGTTTCTCAAACAAAAACAGGCCATACCTTCATAATTCTTCAGTTTAGAATTATATTATATTTATCTTATTTAAAAACATTAAATCTTCTTCTAAAATCTACGGTCTGCCCTTAATAGTCTAGTGAAATCATTTCTTGAATCAGTAGTAACCTAAATGTTTACAAAGTTATATTTTCAGTTATATTTATCTTTTATTTTCCCCACAAATTGTGACCATATTCTATATAGATATATCTCTTGTTCTTAAATTAGTAACTTTTAAGAGGGAAAGAAAGCTTCTTTAATAATATTACACTTACTCCCATTCTTTATTTCTGCCTGTATTTTATCTGTCGTGGACACTGTTATCTCTTTTTCCTACCCTGCTTTAAATCAAGCATGACTGTACTCATCCTATTTTCTTGATGGAGGATGTCATTGATTAGCTTACTAAACATCTGTGTCATCCTCCTCCTATTAAAATAAGTTGTCCAAATTACTTTAGAGCTACAAATTTGGATAACAATTAGGTTCTGTCACTTGGATGCATGATTGCAATATTTGGAAGATATAAATAAGGTTAGATAGGCTATTATTTTAAATCATGATTTACATTTCTCTCCACCCCTTTATACACACTTATTTTCTGTTTTCTTATTTCTTTTTGTTCCTTCTTACATTTATCAGCAAGTAATATTTTATAAATATAATGGCTACCTGTAGCATCATTTCAAGTTTGATTCTCCTACTTCTCTCATTTCAAGAGAAAATTCTAGTGGTGATTCCCCTTCCCAATCCGTGCAATGCAGTTGTGATTTTGAACTTATACATCTAGTGTCATCCTCAGATTCAGCAGTCTTCCTTTTGGGTCATTTTTGTATATTTTTGAGCAATCATTTTTAATGGTTCATCCTAGAAACCATTTGTCCAGCTGTCATGACAGTTTATAAACATCTATTTCTTTATATTGCTCTTTCACCAACTCACAAGTGGCTTCATTCACTAACGTGAGTTTAATTAATTAATTAATTTATTTATTTATTTTATTTTTATTTTTTTTGAGAGTCTCTGTGTGCGGTGCAGTGGTGCGGTGAGATCTCGGCTCACGGCAAGCTCCGCCTCCCGGGTTCCCGCCATTCTTCGGCCTCAGCCTCCGCAGTAGCTGGGACTACAGGCGCCCGCCACCACGCCCGGCTAATTTTTTGTATTTTTAGTAGAGACGGTGTTTCACCATGTTAGCCAGGATGGTCTCCATCTCCTGACTTTGTGATCCACCCGCCTCGGCCTCACAAAGTGCTGGGATTACAGGCGTGAGCCACCGCGCCCGGCCTAATTTTTGTTTCTTCAGTAGATGACTCAAAAATGGACGTATTTCACAGTGTCAATATACTGGAGGGGAAAGTACTATTTTTTGGTAACTGGAGATTGGTTGAAGACTTGATTCTGTCAGCTACTGTCTCTGATGCTTTAGGGAAAAATAAATCAATTACTTTGAATATCAAGCTTCTCAATACTAAGAATGAAATAGTGATGGTTATCTTACAAAGCTGCCTGAAAAATAAATGAGATTATGTGTTTAGAAGCATGTAGAATTGTCATGGACACACATTATTTTTCCCTGCCTTTTCTCTTTTTAAACTTCTTTCCCATAATTGTAACCTTCCACTAGATATATACTAATGATACGCGGGTGCTATCTCAAATATATTATCTCTAAAATAAAAGTAACCTCTAATATTTCTTCTTTTCTTAACCTTCCCTACAAGGAATTGATTTACTTAATAACACTTCATAATATTTGCTACCATCATATTTGTGTCATGCACCATTAATATCTGCATAATTTCCCACATTTCCCAATCCATAAAAACATTTTTCATTATATTTGCAAACATGTCCATAGCATATAGATTTCTTTCCACGACTTCAGCTATTATCTAATCCAAGCCATTATTTCTTCCTAGAATTTAAAAAGTTTGTTGATACTTGCCTTTTTTGCTCTATCTACTACTTACTCCCTACCTTCATATCTGTTTTGTAAACAGTAGGGAAGAGAAGTGGCTATATCAAAATACAAGTCTAGTGGTGCCACTGCTCTTCTAAGAAACCTTGCATTGCTTCTGTATTGTATACACATTTCCTTAGGATTTGGATCCTATGACAGCCCTGTGTCCTAGATTCTAGTTGAGTTGGATTTATAGTGTGTGTTAACTGTGAATTTTCCCTCGCTTGATGTTGCGCACACTATCTTTCTGTCTGCAGTTCTACTTACCCCAACTGCTTTCTCCATCTGACAAAAGTTTTATGTTTTTCAGTTTCTTCCATTAGGAACACCATTGACATTTTTCAATTTCTCTCATAAAGGGCAACATGAAAACTTTGGCATGGTAAGAAAGTTAGTTATTTTTCACAAACGTATTCACTGATATATGGATCTCCCTACTTGTCTTTTAACTCTTGAGAACAAGGGTTTTATTCACCATATGTTCTATCTTAGTATCTTTAACTGAGTAAATAATCAGCGAAAAGTTGATGAAGTGCTGTTTTAGTTCCATTTTTTAAGAGTTACTTATACTATCAAATGTAAGACATTTTAATGAATGATCTTATTAAATGAGCAAGAAAAACAAAAATAAGAAAAACCTTTTCACAAGATATTACCTGTATTTCAACATTTACACCATTGTGGGAGCTCCATATATATGAAATCTTACTGCTTTATAAGCTGTGCAACTGAAGCCTGTTTGGTGGCTTTCAGTTTTAATTTTACTCATGATTTTTAAATGATTTTATTATAATAGGATAAGAATTTGTAGAATAAGTGAGTTTCATTTTTACATTGACATTTATTAAAAATTTCATTTTATGTATACTTATAAGGAATGTAAATAAATAGAAAACGAAGGTCAGAAATGGAACTTCCATACTTCTTATTGACAATATGTTTTGCAATCAATAGCTCAAAAGTTATTTCAAATTGATTTTTATATTTTAGTCTATTTGGCAACTTAGCTAAGTACAAGAGCCAGATAGTTCTCTCATATTTACTTTCTGGAAGCTTTTCAGGCTATCCTTTGATTTTTAAATTATAATTTTGCAAAGTATATTCTCTTTTTAAAGCTATTAGAAGCTAGACATGAACATTAAGAAGTATATTTCATCCATAGTGTATGTGTGTACATGTACGTGTGTGTGTGTGTGTGTGTGTGTGTGTATTGGAGTGTATGATGGGTAGAGGAATGGGAAATGGGACAGAATAAAATTTTGAAATTTGATTCATTTTTCTCCAATAATCTATTACCTACTCTCTTTGGACAACTGTTCAAATATCTATATAAAAATATCTGCCACAAAAAATAAATCCTCAAAAGTGATTTGGATCATGTGAAAAAATTATCTTTATGTGCTTAAAAATTTTATTTAAAACTATCAGTGTTCGCAATAGATTTTTAAATTAAAAAGATCACATCACTATAATATTGGGAACATAAGCTAATTAACTTGTTTTCTGTTTCTGATACATCTGTATCTGTTATTATCAAATAGGCTGTTGTTATTTTATAATTACTTTGGTGGTTCTACCTTAAAAAAAGTTGCAAGCCACTTCAAGTAAGTTTTAAACTTCTTGATGCAATAAACTTAAATGTACATGTAAATAAATCACTGAAAACTCATCAGGATTTATACTTCTCTTCCAGCAGAAAGAAGTAAAGAATCTTTAAATATATATGGCTAATTTTTGAACTTTGTCTCATAAATTTTTTATTCTGGATTTTTTTCTTTCAGCATCTTATCTCCAGAGCCCCTTTTCTCTTAAATTATATATTTGAGACAATCCTATATACCTGTGGTAAAACCTCAAACACCTCACAGCTTGTTCATGACTTGACTAAACACAGTGAAAATGAAGACATATTTTGATTTCTGATTATCTTGAACATGATATATATCTTTCTAAATATTTATATTATTAATACTTATTTATATTCTTTGTCATATGCTATGGGATTAATTGAGTACTGAAATGTAAAGTGACAGAATAAGAGGGAAGAGAAAAGAGCTAAAGAGGAAACTGTATTTAAAATGATCTCATGGAAACAGAAGTTGATTCAGAATTTCAACCACATCTCATAGTCAACAAGCAAGTTTAAGAAAGTAGAACTTCACATAATTATCTTGAGTGTATGAAATGGAAGTGAATGAAATAGTATTCAAATTTGTTAGGCAAACCAATGACTATGACCATTCTCCTAGATAGACTATACAAACACTTTTCTAAAAGGAAATTAAGGTTACATGTTATAAAATTAATTTGGTAATGATGATAAAATGAGGGGTATGATAATGCTGTGATAGTCTGAAAGTATAATGTTATTGTAACATCAAATATTGAATATTATGTGTTCAGCAAAAAATATTCATGAGCAGATGCTGCCAGGAAGATGTTTAAGGGCATTAGAAGAGAAGTGATATGGTCCCAAACAGTGGGGAGGATCTGTTTTCTGCC
The DNA here is from genome assembly GCF_000951045.1 of Mandrillus leucophaeus. Lineage (NCBI taxonomy): Eukaryota > Metazoa > Chordata > Mammalia > Primates > Cercopithecidae > Mandrillus > Mandrillus leucophaeus. Next base: position 2,716,073 of record NW_012105031.1, read on the forward strand.
ATGACTAAATCCAGGAAAAGATTTCATCAAAAAAGAGACTCACAAATCCACTCCACTGATAAACAAAACAAATTAAGTGTGGTAAAGCGGTGTTTAGGCAAAAGTGTAGAGACATGGAGTCTTCTGGACAGAGTTAGAGAATCATGGCATGATTGTCATCCAGCTACTGAGAAAGCGGTCTTCAAGCACTTGGTCCAACATAGTTGGAAAAACAAGCTTTGAATAATACAAACACTTGCAGATTCTATACTAAAATACAACATTTGTCTTTATTTAAGTATCATTGATGGATGATGAAATAATAAAGATACCCCAAAAGAGAACAGATCCTTAGCATACTGAACAGAGGTAAGTCAGATTTACAGTGGAAGATTATATTTATGTGAAAGTTTTATGCTAGCTCTTTAATTCCCTGACCATGGGTGATCCTGAGATTGTAGGTGAGGTTTAATTGAGTTTATACAACATCACAGTGCATATGCCTTAGAAGCAAGCGTAATAGTTAGTTCTTGCCTTGTTATAAAGAACTACCTGAGACTGGGTAATTTATAAATAAGGAGGTTTGATTGACTCACAGTTCCACAGGCTGTATAGGAAGCATGTCTGGGGAAGCCTTAGGAAACTTACAATCATTACAGACGGTGAAGGAGAAGGAGAAGCTGGCACATCTTACATGGCTGAAGCAGGAGGAAGAGAGAGTGAAGGGGGTGGTGACATACACTTCCAAACAGCCAGATCTCTTGAGAACTCTGTTGGGAGACAGCACTAGGGGGATGGTGCTAAACCATTAGAAACCACCTCTATGATCCAAACACCTCCCACCAGGCCCCTCCTTCAATATGGGGAATTAGAATTAAAAGTTAGATTTGGGTGGGAACACAGTGATTAAATGTCATTACCCATTTCCTAAAAAGCAAACTCAGATAAGCACATGACTGTTCCTATGGCTTACATATAAGTGATCCTACGAAAAATGGGTAAGGATATAGGGAAAACTGAACTAGAAGGAAGTTGGGCAAGTGCTGGATTCCAAACAAAGCCCCTTCTTCCTGCTGGAAAACTGTGAAATATAAGGGATTCATTAGTTAAAGGATAAAGAATACTCAGGAGAAACCAAAACTCCTTGGTACTTTGGAGCCCAGGTACAGGCCCTGAAGATGTTCAGGTAGTAGAAATAAAAGCACACCAAAGCAGAGGTGAAAGTTAAACGTGATTGGAAGGTATTTTGGTGGGCTATGGACAATGTCTGCAGAAATCATTTATAGCTATTCACATGGCTGATAGTAATTGTATTCCATGTTGTATTGAATGCCATTGCTGACAATATAAATTTAAAAATATTCCAGATTGTGGGGTTAGTAGTTTTTAGAAGATTCTACTGTCATTTTCACAAAGTTCCAAGTTATAGAAAATCAAAAGTGGTGTAAAATATAGACCACTGGTTCCACATAGAGCAGTTCTTCAGAGAGAACTAATACTGGTAAGCACCTTTAATTAAGTAATTGACTTATAAAGCCACACTTACCTGGCTAAATACATTCTAAGCAATACTATGTAATTTTGTTAGAGATTGATTAATAAAATTTAGATGGCTTTACTTAAGAGCCTGTTAGAAGTTGGAAATAAAATTGTTATTGCTATTATGTTTATATCTAATTTTAATTAAAGCTATTAATTTTAGTTTGTGCTTTTCTTCACTCTTTTCATGTAGAGACCACCAAATAGTGAACTGCAGCAATAAAGCATCACTACCTAAATGCTGTCTATCTGAGGAGATCTTGAATAATACGGTAATTCCTTAGCAAGAATAAGCAGGAATAATGATATTAGTTGGCAAATATGGGTAGATATCTATTCACTTCAGACATCAGAGAGACTACAATTTACTAATATAATTGAACTCTTAGAAATACAGAGTTAATTGGTAGGATTTTCTTGATATAAATTAGGTGTAACCAATTCGCACTATTTTTTTTTTTAATAGACATTTGGATGCCATAATTTTTGGTCTCCGAAGTTCACCATGTTGGTTTCAAAGTTTAATATTTTTATTTAGAGAAAAACATTAAAAGCCCATGAAGTTTCAGTCTGATCTGTGTACCTGTGTGATCTACGTACCTATGTGATCTTGCTCTTGCTCTCAATACTTAGTGAAGACATAATTAATGCTGTATTTTGCTGTTTTTTCTTTCTTTTTTGAGATAGAGTCCCATTCTGTCATGCACGCTGGAGTACAGTGGTGCAATCACTGTTCACTTCAGCTTTGACCTCCTGAAGTCAAGCTATTCCCCCACATCAGCTTCCTGTGTAGCTGGGAATACAGCAGCTTACCACTATACCTAAGTGTTTTAAAACAATATTGTAGACATGGGATCTCATTCTATTGCGTAGACTGGTCTCAAATTCCTGGGCTCAAGCAATCCTGCCCAGCCTCCCAATGTGCTGGGATTACAGGCCTGAACCACCATACCTGGCCTAATATTTTTTTTTTTAATGGAGGAAGACTAGCCCAATGCTAGATACTGAGATGATAGGTAGTTGTAAATAATTGTTATAAAAAATGGGTGATGTGTTACTTCTGTCCTCAAGAGATTTATAGCCCATTTTGAAACATGCAACTAAAAGATCTTGATGTGAAAAGAGTTCTATTCAATAAGAATTAATGCAAAATTGTGTCAAAAAATAAGAGTGCACATTTTGCTTTCTGGAGTAATTGTTGGGGCAATACAATTACGATTATATAGTTAAGAATTCAAAGATATATCTAACCTGGTATCTAAGCAATGGCTTATTTACAGGTAATTTCTTGGTAAATTATCGTAGCATTTAAACATACCAATGATTTAGCACTACCATAGAAAATAAGCAACAAGACAAAGGTAATTAAGTAAGACAGAAACAATTATAGGCAAGGCCTAATCGTAGTTTGTATAATTTTTGGGATAAAGAAAACAAAGCACTAAAGGAAAAGACACTAAGAAAATAATGAGTTATACATTTCTAGTGTCAGGTAGGTTGCAACTGTGAAAAATGTTTCCACAATCCCAAGAGTCATCATTCAACGTCAGAGGCAACCCTGACCACAAACTGTTAGCTCATGAAGTTATATAGCATCCTGGTTTAAAAAAAAAAAAAAAAAAAGAAGAAGAGTTCCAGAATTTGAAGGGTCTAACCCTAACAACCCTCACAGAGGATCACTTTAAAAGATTCAGGTCAGAAAAAATAAGAAATCAAGGAGTATAGAAAAGGCTGTGCCAGCCACGTGGGACAAAAAGAGAACCAGACGTAGATGGAGTCCCAAGATATAGTAAACACAGTCGTAATGCCAACCCCATGGTAGAATGAGAGCCAAGACCTGTTTGGGACATGAATGATGCTAAATGAGAGGGAGAAATTTAGTGGTCAGAGTTTTTTAGACTGAAATAGCCAAATGCTGGTACAAAACAATTGCGTGCTCCAAGGATATTTTTAATTCACACTGACAAAAATTGAATCCATTAACTCTCTTTAATTCTCTGTTTTTAATTTATTCTATTGATTTATTTTATGTTGAATATACTCCTACAAAAGAATATGTGGAATACAAATTGTAACTAAAAAATGATAACATGCAATTATATATCAGTGTAAGAATTAGCATAATATTTATACATTAATACGTTCAAACCACTAATCTCTTCCCTCCCTTTTCCTAAGATGTTATCACCATTATGCACAACTTTTGAAGTTTTTCACTTTTCCTTTTCATTATGGCAAATTCATACATATGCATAAATAAATCTAATGGCTAGGCATAGTGGCTCAGGCCTATAATCCTACCACTTTGGAAGGCCGAGGTGGGTGGATCACTTGGGTCCAGGAGTTTGAGAACTGTCTGGGCAATGTGGTGAAATGCCATCTCTACAAGAAATTAAAAAATTAACCGGGTTTGGTGGTGTGCACCTCTAGTTCCAGCTACTCAGGAGGCTGATGTAGAATTGCTTGTGTCCGAAATATTGAGGCTGTAGTGAGCTGTGTTTGCATCTCTGCCCTCCAGCCTGGGTGACAGAACAAGACCGTGTCTCAAAACAAAACAAAAACAAAACAAAAAAAAATAAATCCTACAATCACAATTAGTTGTGGAATTTTCATATAGATTAGATCAATATATATTTTTTTTCAAGAAGGTATCTATTATAATTTCTTTCTATAAGGATATCTAATTTTCTCAGTAATGTTTATTTATATTTATTTATTTAGTGAGACAAAATAAATTTTATGTTAGCTTTCATTTTTATCTTAGGAGTAGCCTAACAATTGGCAATCTTTTTAGATATTTGACCAGTTAAAATAGTATTTTTTTAAATCACTTGTGCACAGGACATAAAATTTCATTGTTTAAAATAGATTTAAAAGATGGGTCCATTTTCTTTTCTATTTTTCTAATGAGTTAATAGATACTTGTTGTTGGTTTGAATTGTTGACACATGAAGCTGTTATATGTATGATAGCATAAACTGACAAGTTTATTTTCTGAAAGATATTTTAGAAATTTCCTAAAAAGTCATTTATTCATAGGAATACAGAATACATTTGAAAACCTCATAGTTAATTCTTCATCTATATATAGAAGTCTAGAATGTGATTTCAACAGAGGAAACACATATGAATATATCCAAAGATAGAACGACTGCATTTGTCATGCATTGGTTTCTCTCAGGTGTATGCTGGTGATATCGGGTAATGCTGCTCTCCCTGGTTAGACTTCCTGTGGGCATCTCTCTGCCTTGAATATATATTCCTGCTTCTTTTTGCCCTGTTGGTTATCACAGATTGATTGAATTCTTACTTGTCAGGAATCACAGTTTTGTTCTTTATTTAATTAAGACTATTTAAATGAGCTGTTCTTCCTTCTCCACAGTAAAGCTGCACCCTCCTCACTGCCCTTGCTCAGCATTTTATTCCAATTGAATGTAATTGCCTCCTTTGTCATAATTCCCCTAAATATGCCAACTTAAAAAATAAAAACTCTGATTTGGTGACATTTTTTGGCTATTTAATGGGAACTTGAGGAGCTCACATTCAGTCTGATTCTCATCTTTGAATATCCTTTCCTTTCCTTGGAGTTTCTCTTTATACATCACCTAATGTAACACACTGTGAGTAACTTTAATCACTAACATCATTTTTTCCCCTATAGATGTTCTATGTTTACTTTTCATTAGAAAAACACAGATTACTGTGCATAATATATAATATCTACCTTTATATTTTGTTTATTCCCCAACTTTTTTTTTTACTTTCAGTAAGAGGTAACTTTGGACAGATTATTGTTATTTCATCAAAATTACTTTATTATAGCTGTAGAGTATAACTGTGCTCATATTCAAAGAGATAGAACTAACACAGCTTTTGATTAGCAATGGGATAATACGTAAAAATTCAATAGCAGACCATACATTGAAGAGTTATTTAAAAGATATTTATACATAACTACTTGTTTGGATTGTGATATCAGAATGGAAAAAGAAAACCTATAGATGTGAATCTGCGATTGTTCCCTTCCCTCTTTCTGTATCTCATTGGTAAGAATTCTTCTCTTCTAGCAGGAGGATGGTAATGAAAAGCTTTAGCAACTGTCTTCTTAGAGGCAAACACACTTGATCTGGACTGACAAAGGGAAGCCCATATCTTTGTCAGCTGCAAGTGGTAGAGTCATTAAGAAAGGATGCAGCATAACTGTAGCTTTGCTAGCTGAATTGATTCAACTGTAACCGTAACATTAAATCGAAGAGTTTAGAAAAGAGAGAGCTATGGAAGGGATAAGCACATTTCTCCATACATTCCTGGCTGAGCAAGAAACTATATTCAAGCAGTTGAGACATCAGATAACCTGGAGAAAGCTGAAAGAAAAGAAAATCTTGAAAGCTGGTCACAACTTTAAATGTGTTCCTCAATCCAAAAACTAACTGATTAGCAGAGGGCGAACCCTTTATGTGCTTAAGGTTTTTGAGCACAATATCTATTCCAGTCATTGTCTGACCAATAAGCTATTCATATACAGGAGCATCCTTTAGGAAGATAGACTTTTTAAAAATATACAATAGGTTAAAAAATTCTATACAGTTCAATAAGTGCCTGAACACAATGGGAGGGACAGATGCTACTGTTTAAGTACTGGCAATTTGATTAAATAAAACAGCAACCTTCAGAAAAATATTTTTTTAAATTCAGAGTTGCCATACTGTATTATTAAAAATGTTCTATTTTCAGTACAAAATTAGTAGACATGCAGTGACACAAGAAAGTGTGATCTATACTTACGGGGAAAATGGTCACAATAAACTGACGTGAGGAGTTCTGGGTGTTCCATTTGGCAAAAACTGACTTTGTAGAAATTATTAAGAATGTATCTACGAAGTAAAGAAGCTATGTGAACAATGAACAAACAGGGAAATTCAATTGAAAAATACAAACTGTAACAAAGAACAAATGGAATCCTATAGATTAAAAATATAGTAACTAAAATGAAAAACATTCACTAATTATATCCAACAACAGACTTGAAATGATATAACAAAAAAAATCTGTGAACTTGAAAATATATTAATAGAAATTATCTAATCCAAAATATAGAAAAGAGAGCTTAAATAAAATTAAAAGGGACTCAATGACCTATGGCACACAATCAATCATTCCAACATAACCTAATGGAAGTCCTGAAAGGAGAGAAGATATGAAAAATGATGGAAAATTTGAAAAAATAGTGATCAAATACTTATTAAATTTTATGTAAAACAATCCACTAATTAAAGAAGTTCAACAAACACAAAATGAATCACACAAAGACATATGGTAGTAAAGCAGCTGAAAGCCAAAGAGAAATAAGCCAAATATTGTAATTCTTAGTTTACAGAACAACGTGATTAAAAACAGCTGGCTTCTTAGAAAAAGAAAAAAAGCAGGACATTGGAATTACATATTTAAAAGCTTTAAAGAAAATCAACTCAACCAATAATTCTCTATCCAGCAGAAATATCCTAGGATTCTTCAAGTAAAAAGATTAAATAAAATTATTCTCAAATGAATAAAATACTCAGAAAATATGTTTCCAGCAGACTTTCCCCACAAGAAATACTAAAAGAAGGACTACTAATAAAAGAAAATGGATCAGATGTAGTAACTGATCTACAGGGACAAACAAAACCAGAAATGGTAATATGTTGGTAAATATATTATATGTGGACTACCTGTATATGTGTACAATTTATTCAGTCTTCTATTAACTTAGTAAAAAGAATCATAATATTGACCAAATCAATAATTATATCCCTAAATTCTTGGGTTTATGAAGTATTTAGGCACATTATATATGCATATGTATATAATAGCAAAAAGAATGGGAATGGAATAATACTAGTGTGTAGTTGCTATGTTTTATAAAAATATTGCATTAAAGATGCTTATTGTAAGTTTAAAGCAACAACAAAAATCTCATAAAAACAGAGAACTTAAAATGATAAGCTAAAAATATTTATTTAACAAAGAAGAGGTTTGTAAAGAAGGAACAGAAATATGAAAAAGATAAGAAATATAAACATTTAAAAAATCAAAGAGTATAATGGCAAACCCAAATCCAAACATATAATTACATTAAATGTGCAAACTAAATACTAATCAAGACAATCAATTTCCAGACTGGATGAAACAAAATGAAGAAAAACTTGATGTAGCTATATGCTTGCTATACAAAATATTTTTATATTCAAAGACACAGTTAGATTTAAAATAAATGACATAGCAGGCAACAACAACTATAAAAGAGATGGAGTAGCTATATTATTATTAGACATAAAAGATTCTAAGGAAAAGAATATTACTAGAGTCCCAGAGGGACATTTTATTTTAAAAAGGTTGAATACAACAGAAAGATATAACATTTATAAATGTATTTGCTCTTTAAAAAACTCCCAAATTCATTAGGTACACACACACACACACACACACACACACACACACACACACACAGACACTGCAGAACTGGAAAGATAAATTAAAATTTAAATATAATTGGGGATCTCAGTAGTGCTTTCTTAGTAATTGATAGAACATCTTGACAGAAAATCAGTAGG
>NW_012105031.1:2724913-2749316 GCF_000951045.1 Mandrillus leucophaeus
TGATACCAAATGAGATAAAAACATAGAAAGGAAACTATGAAATAGCATTTCTTGTAAAAATAAAAAATTTAAATTAAATATTAGCTATTAAGCAAAACAGAAAATAGTCATGTATCATGAGCAAATGTGTTTTATTCCAGAAATGTAAGGTTGTTTGACAATTTAAAATTAGTTATTAAAACCCACAAGATTAAAAGAATAAAAGAAAAATACCATAAGATCATCCCAATAGATGTGGAAGAACCATTTGATAAAATTAGACATCCATTCATTTTTAAATAGGTCAACAAACTAAGAATAGCATGGCAATCGTTAACCTAATATACAGCATTTATGAAAAACATACAGCTTACATCATACTTAATGATATGGGTTTGAATAATTTGCACCTAAGACTGGAAAAAGAGCATGGACGTTCACTCTTTGCACTGCTAATAAAAACAGTTGATTCCTGAACACACGGGTTTGAACTGTGAAGGTCCACATATAGGATAATTTTTTCCCACAAATACATTGGAAAATTTGGGGGAGATTTTTTTTTTCACAGTTTGAAAAAACTGACAGATGAGCCACATAGTCTAGAGATGTTGAAAAAATTAAGAAAAGTTAGGCATGTCATGAATGCATAAAATACATGTAGATTTTAATCTATTTAAGCGTTAACTGTTTATGTTTTTCGTAAGGTTTCAGGTCAGCATAGGTTAGTAGTAGTTCAGTTTTCGGTGAGTCAAAAGTTATACATGGATTTTTGACTGTGTAGGAGGGAGTTGGTGGCCCTAACTCCTGTATTGGTCATGGGTCAAATGTATTTTATAGGCAGTCTAAGACAATGCAGTGAGACCCAGAAGAGAAATTAAAGGCATACAGATGGGAAAGGATGACATAAAACTGTCTTTATTCAGTGATGAGATGATTATATCTGGAGAGATTCCTAAGGATTTAGGAAGGATTATCTATTACTTTCCTATAATAATGTTTAACAAAGACATGAGATATACAACTATAATATAAAAATCAACTATAATTCTATAGACTACTTACAATTTTGAAAAGTGAAGTTAAGAAATGATTTCTTTCACAATAATATCAAGATGAATAAAAACTTTTAACAACGGAAATTCAATTTCTGCATACTGAAAACCATGAAACTTGTGAACGTTTTAGGTAAATGAAGTCTTATTAAACTTACATTAATGGAACAAACAAATTTAGTAAAAAAAGAAATCTTCCTCTAAACAAGTTCAAGCCCAAATGGTTTCAACATGTCAATTCTATTAAAATTCTAATAAAGAAATTATATATGTCTACACAGACTCTTACAGAAAATGGAGAAGGCAGAAATGTTTGCCTACTCATTTTATAAGTCCCATGTTTCCCTGATACCAAATGAGATAAAAACATAGAAAGGAAACTATGAAATAGCATTTCTTGTAAAAATAAAAAATTTAAATTAAATATTAGCTCTGTCTCTTATACACATCTAGATGTGTATAAGAGACAGCACACACACACACACACACACACACACACACACACAGACACTGCAGAACTGGAAAGATAAATTAAAATTTAAATATAATTGGGGATCTCAGTAGTGCTTTCTTAGTAATTGATAGAACATCTTGACAGAAAATCAGTAGGTATATGGATTACTTAAATAAAATTATCAGCTGAATTGAACTGACAGGTACAGAATTCTAACCAACTGCAGCTGAATACACATTTTTATCAAGTGCATAAGACACATTGACTAGGATAAACCAAATACTAAGTCAAAAAATCTTAGTATTTAATTATTAAAATTATGCAAAATATATTCTGTAATTTCTTTGGATTTTAGTCAGAAACCACTAGCAGAATAAAATCTAGGAAATCTCCAAGTATAGGGAAATTAAATAACACAAGTCACCAAGAAAATCAGAAAATATTTTGATTTGATTGAAAATGAAAAGTAGCAATATATCTACTTTAAAACTACTAACACAAATTTCTTCTACCTTAAGTATCTAGAAAATGAGGAGTATGTCAAATCAAACACAAACAGAAAAAAGTTTGTGGGGACAGAATATCAGAATAAAGATAAATGAGATCCAATAGCAAAAAAAAAAAAAAAAAAAAAAAAAAAAAAGAAACCAAAATTAATTATTTCAAAAGATAAAAAAATGGATAACCTATCAGACCTTTAGTGACTGAGAAAAGAAACACACACACACACACACACACACACACACACAGAAACTACAAAAATCAGAAATGAGAGAGCTTTCATCACTACAGATTTTGGAACAATTAAAAAGATTGGATGGTATTATTATTAATAACATTATGTCAATGAAGTACACAAATTTCTAGCAACACACAAATAATCCTTGTGAACGTTTTAGGTAAATGAAGTCTTATTAAACTTACATTAACGGAATAAACAAATTTAGTAAAAAAGAAATCTTCCCCTAAACAGATTCAAGCCCAAATGGTTTCAACATGTCAATTCTATTAAAATTCTAATAAAGAAATTATATATGTCTACACAGACTCTTACAGAAAATGGAGAAGGCAGAAATGTTTGCCTACTCATTTTATAAGTCCTATGTTTCCCTGATACCAAATGAGATAAAAACATAGAAAGGAAACTATGAAATAGCATTTCTTGTAAAAATAAAAAATTTAAATTAAATATTAGCTATTAAGCAATATTCATGAAACATTGCTGAAATGAAATAAAATACTACTGTGAAATACAAAGAAAACCACTATTCATGGAATAATGGGAACAAACCTCAAAAAAGGGCCAGACACGTAACTACTTTTTGCATGATTCCAAATCTATAAAATTTCATGAGAAGAAAAAATTATAAAAATAGAATCAGATTAGTAGTGGTCGGGGTTAAGAATCATGACTGATCTTTGGAGTGAAGAGAATAATCTAAACTGGGATGTGGAGATGGTAACCTAATTGAATACATTTATTAAGTCTCATTGAAAAGAACGATTAAAATGAGTGAATTAAAGGGAATATAAATTTTGCCATGATAAAATAATTTAAATAGAAAAATAATCATATGAATATAAATAAAAATATTCTCTGAAACAAAAATCTGACAGAGAAAAAAAAGAGACAGAACAGTGCTGAATAGTTCCCAAATGTGACATTTGATCAAAACAAAGGAAACAAAGCCTCTAATGGTTTATTCAGAATCTAGTCTGAAAATATTATAATCTCTATAGATTGACCTAAGACAGTTATGAGACTATTTAAAAACTGACACAATAAAATTTTCAAAGTGCTAAAACATTAGCTATCTTGATAGACATTTTATTCCAGGATCTGACACAGTATGAGGTCAATAAATTTTGATTGAATAAATGAATAAACATAATTTGCTATTTTAATTTAGGTCTCTAGTGATTTAATTTAGACTTTCATGCAAATCGTTATTATATATTTGCATACATTTGTTAGAAAGACAAGTCAACTGAATATAACAGAAATATCAGCATTAATCATAGATTAAAGTGCAAATGTATTATGTTTGCGGTTATGTTTTTCTGACATCTGAAGTGGATTAATAAACAGAAACCAATTAATTGCTTCACTTGTTTCTATGGAATGATATCATTCTCTGGAAAACCACTAGGGTTTTAGATAAAAACTACTTCAATGTAAGCATTATGCGTTATGTGGTGTTTATTGCTGATTAACCTAGAAGGAAATAGCATTTATTGTAAATACAAAAATTTTAAATTAAATATTAGCTATTAAGCAAAATAGAAAATCATTATGTGCTATATATATTTATATATGTATCATGAAGGAAATGTTTTATTTTAAATTAAACATTTTATTCATAACTGCAGGTGCACCTTTCAATGATTTAATTGAACATTTTATGAGAAAAATATTCTGAGTTTTTATAAAAAGATACTACTCAGCTTGAACAGCATTCTTAATGTATGTATACATACAACCATTTTCTACTATAATTCAAATAAACTCATAGAACCCAATTCATACGTATCCTTTGTTTTCATGTATTGAAGTGCTTTCATTAAAATAATGTATAAAAAGAGACCTTTTCTCACCATGTTCAAGTAGAGATTTCATATTCATTAGTTTGAGATATACTGTTGGTGTCTTTCTTCCCCATTCATAGTAAACACAATTAACCATTCTCTTTTTGACATAGTTCAGGGAGACAGGCTTTGATCCAACTGACTCTTGGCTAAGCCTCTAGACTCTGAGACTCAAACAGATCAAAACTACTGATTCTAGGATAAAGACTTTGAAACTTTATATTTCCCATGGAAAGGCTTTACAGTTCACTCTCTTTCACATATTATTAGAACATTTTTACTGACATAAAAAAAATGAGCATGGGTAAATATATAATGATTTTAAAAGCACTTTTGTCTTATGACAATTAAATTAGTTTTCAATTCAGAAAATTTTTTAAAACTAAGAGTTTATTTGTACTCTCCTGAATTTTAGGCATAAAAAAATCTTAATAAAGTTTCATATTAAAAGTTATAATTCTAAAGTTACAGTTAAAAACTAAGGAGTATTTTAGTTCACAACTTTCAGTCAGTGTCATTTGCATGTCCTAGTTTCATAAGTTTAACTCCCTGATCTTTCAGAACAATCCACTAGCAAATTGACCTCAAAATTAATCAAATTTTTAATTTCATTCATAGATATAGTGTGATGCTTTGTAGTTAGAAACTGAGCAACACACACACACACACACACACACCACAGACATTTCCCTAAAACAAGATAATAATGCATTTCAAAAAAATTTCCAGATATTTTAGGAGTTCAAAATCTTGAAGTAACAAGACTTATCACGACAATGCTCTGGGTGTCCTTCCCTTTCAGATGAAATCTGGACCGAGTACTGATTGACAGTGTGAATATCCAGCCTTGGAACTTACATAACTCCTACCATCATCTCTCTGGCTAGTTATCTAAGGATCCTTGCATCTCTCACAAATTGCACTTCTCTCTGCCTATATTTATTTAAATCGCTTCTCTGCTTAGGTTAATATTGGTTTTCTACATTCGTTTGTTTGATTTTAGCAGAACTTTTGAATGACTGTTATAATGACCAATATCCATCACTTTTCTGGAAAACATTGACTTAAATAAAAAGCAATCTTGCCTCCACTTTTAATAAACTGCTTAGAGACAGTTTCATACTTCTAGTGGTGAACAGTATTTCAAACCCTCATCTGGCACTGTGAAATAAACCTGGGATCTCTAACATTAACTATAATTTTTTTCTCATTATTTCACCACTCCATTCTCCTATTCAATAAGTGAACACTGGTTGTCCTCACTGCTCATTATTCGTTAATTATAATGTATTAACATGCTAAAAGACACTCCCACCAGTTTCATGACAGTTTACAAATGCCATGGCAACATCCAGAAGATACCCTATATGGTCTAAAAGGGGAGGAACCCTCAGTTCCGGGAAATCCCTGCCCCTTTCCTGGGAAACACATGAATAATCTACCCTTTGTTTGGCATATAATAAAGAAATAATACCAAGTATATTCAGGCCACCAGCCTATGCCACTGCTCTGCCTATAAAGTAGCCATTCTTTTGGCTAAGTAAGGTATACTTACTTAATAAACTTATTTTCACTTAAAAAAATATAAGAAATTTAATGTTTAACATGTGCATCCTCTCAACACAACAATTATATAATTGTATAATTATAAGCCTCATATAAGGTTAATTTGAGAAGCTAAACATTTTAATTATGTATCACCAAACCCCTACTTGGAATAATTAGACAGGAAACATTTTAAACTTAGATGTTTCGTATCCCATAGGCACAGGCTTTAACACAGGGAAAGTAACTGCTCAGTGGCTCATACTCAGCTACCTCACAAGAAAGTTTGGGCTATATAAGTTTATTTTGGATGTTTCTAATATATATATATATATATATGTAGAATAGTACTCCCAGTAAACGCAACAAAGTTATTTTAAATATTTATCCTCCTGAAGTCTTTCAGCCTACAAATCGAATATAGATTACATTCTTCATAATTTAACTTTTTAAAACATATGAATTTCAAATATTATCATGAAAAAATACTTTACTTTTAAAAATTCACTTTCTATTCCTTACTTTGGCTTATTTTTATTCACTAGTAAAGGGCAGCTTAGCTTTATAGCACCTGTCAGTATGACCAGTGATATGTTTCTCTCAGTACATTTGGATAGCAGTGCGTGGAAGAGCTGGTAGGTGATATCAGTGCATTGTATAGCCAGTCATCCTTTTGCCCAGAAACTTACTAAATCCTTTTTATAACACACTTTATCATTCCTATCCACAGGCCTAATAAGTCTGTTGCAGTAAAATGGTATAGTTCAGCTTTTCAAACAGGCTTTGTTCCAAATAGAACTAATATGATACATTACATTGAAAGAGGCTAGGTAATGAAATCTGTAAATATTTCTATGCTTTATTTGAAAGTTACATTTGTTTGCAGTGAGATTGTGTACATAAAACAAATGTACACATCTATAATGTGTGACTGTGTTATGTGAGAGAAAAGCATGGTGGGGATCTAAACATTTTTGAGAGGCAAATATTGCCAGCTTGTTTTCAAGGATGATTTGTTTATACATACATTTTGTGTTATATTAAGCTTTTATATACTATAGATAGGGTAAATACATTTTTATTTATTGTGCAATATTAGTATAATAAATACAAACCACATGAAAGGTACAAATTAAGAGAAATTTGGGGCAACCTGATACAAACTGTTCAATTAAATTTACTTTATTTTTTAAATTTCCACAGGTTACTGGGGAACAGGCAGTATTTGGTGAGATCAGTAATTTCTTTAGTGGTGATTTGTGAGATTTTGGTGCACCCATTGCCCCAGAAGTTTACACTGCATCCAATTTGTGATGTTTTATCCCTCACCTCCTTCCCACCCTTTCCCTCTGAGTCCCCGGAGTTCTTTGTGTCTGTCTTACACCTTTGCATCCTCATAGCTTAGCTCGCACATATGATTGAGAATGTACAATGTTTCTTTTTCCATTCCTGAGTGACTTCACTCAGGATAATAGTCTCCAGTCTCATCCAGGTCACTGTAAATGCCATAAATTCATTCCTTTTTATGGATGAGTAGTATTCTATCATATATATATATGTGTGTGTGCATATATATGTATATATATGCACACACACCACAGTTTCTTTGGTATACAACTGTGATATATAAATGTGATTTATATCTATCTGTATATATATACATATATACATATAGATAGATAGATAGATAGATAGATAGATAGATAGATAGATAGATAGATAGAGATATCACAGTTATATACATCACAGTTTCTTTATCCACTTGTTGATTGATGGGCACTGGTGTTAGTTCCACGTTTTTGCAGTTACAAACTGTGTTGCTATACAGATGCGTGTGCAAGTATCTTTTTCGTATAAAGACTTCTTTTCCTCTGGGTAGATACCCAGTAGTGGTATTGCTGGATCAAATGGTAGTTCTACTTTTAGTTATTTTAGGAATCTCCACATTGTTTTCCATAGCAGTTATGCTACTTTACATTCCCACCAGCAGTATAGAAGTGTTCCCTGTTCACCGGATTCACATCAACATCTTTTTTTACCATTCTTGCAAGAGTAAGGTGGTACTGCATTGCGGTTTTGATTTGCATTTCCCGGATCATTGGTGATGTTGAGCATTTTTTCACATGTTTTTTGGCCATTTGTATATCTTCCTTTGAGAATTGTCTATCATGTCTTTAGCCCATTTTTGATGGGATTTTTTACTTTTTTCTTGCTAATTTGAGTTCATTGTCAATTCTGGATATTAGTCCTGTGTCAGATGTACAGATTGTGAATATTTTCTTCCACTCTGTGCATTGTCTGTTTACTCTGCTCACTGTTCCTTCTGCCATGCTATTTAGTTTAAGTCTCAGCTATTTACCTTTTCTTTGAGATGGAGTCTCACTCTGTTGCTTAGGCTGGAGTTCAGTGGTGTATTCTCAGCTCACTGCAACCTCTGCCTCCCAGGTACATGTGATTCTCCTGCCTCAGCCTTCACCGGTAGCTGGGATTACAGGAATGCACCACCATACCCAGCTAATTTTTGTATTTTTAGTAGAGATTGGGTTTCACCATGTTGACCAGGCTGGTCTAGAACTCCTGACCTCAGGTGATCCATCCACCTCAGCCTTCCAAAGTGCTAGGATTACAGGAGTGGACCACCACACCTGGCCTGTCTTTGTTTTTATTGCATTTGCTTTTGGGTTCTTGGTCGTGAAATCCTTGCCTAAGACAATGTTTAGAAGGGTTTTTCCAATGTTATCTTCTAGAATTTTTATAGTTTCAGGTCTGCAATTTAAGTCCTTGCTCCATTTTGTGTTGATTTTTATATAAGGTGAGAGATGAGGATCCAGTTTCATTCTCCTACATGTGGCTTACCAAGTATCCCAGCACCGTTTGTTAAATAGGGTGTCCTTTCCCCACTTTAAGTTTGTGTTTGCTTTGTCAAAGCTCATTGGCTGTAAGAGTTTGGATTTCTTTCTGGGTTCTCTATTCTGCTCCATTGGTCTATGTGTCAATTTTTATGCCGGTACCGTGCTGTTTTGGTGACTATGGTCTTATAGCATAGTTTGAAATCAGGTAATGTGATGTCTCCAGATTTGTTTTTCTTGCTTAGTCTTGCTTTAGCTATGTGGGCTCTTTTTTCGTTCCATATGAATTTTAGGATTGCTAAGAATGATGGTGATATTTTGATGGGAACTGCGTTGAATTTGTAGGCGGTTTTTGGCAGTATGGTCATTTTCACAATATTGTTTCTGCCTATTCACGAACATGGGATGTGTTTCCATTTGTTTGTGTCATCTATGATTACTTTCAGCAGTGTTGTGCAGTTTTCCTTGTAGAGATCTTTCTCCTCCTTGGTTAGGTATATTCCTAAGTATTTTATTGTTTTTTTCTCATCATTTGTGTGTCCATGGTAGTAGCACACTTTTCCTTTGCATTCACAACTTGGCTAACTGTTTGGCATAAGAGGCCTCACTTTTGACTTATTTTGGCTTTCAACATGCCTTCCTCACTTACCTTATTTCCAGTTTTTGATTTGAAGTGAGAGATATGTGACTCTTCCTTTCACTTGAGCACTTATAGACCATCTTAAGGTTATCAATTGACCTAATTTTATTATTGCTGTGTCTCAGGGTTTAGGTATGCCTGAGGAGATGGAGAGAGATGAGGGAAGGGCTGGTCCGTGGAGTAGTCAGAATACAGACGTTTATTAAGTTTGCCTTCTTGTTGGTGGTGCTTCAAATAATTACAAGAGTAACATCAAAGATCACTGACCACAGGGCCACTGCACTCCAGCCTGGGCAACAGTGTGAAATTCCATCTTAAAAGAAAATTTTACTTTATCATAATAATAATGAAAAAGCTTGAAATACTGTGAGAATTACTAAAATACAACAAAGACACAAAGAACACATACTGTTGAAAAAGTGAAGCCTTATGCTAGATTCAGGGTTGTCACAACCTTCAATTTGTTTAAAAAAAAAAAAAAAGATTTACTAGTGTGTACTAATCTCTACACTAAGCATTATTATTTATGTTGGAATATAGTGGTGACCAAAACAGACAAGGCTCCTGTTTTTACAGATATCTTATTCCTAGTCAGGATAGTAAGAAGATGAATGAATAGGCAAATAAGTGAGACTATCATATCAGAATCTTAGTGCACTGTAGCCTCCCCTCATGGGTTCAAGTGATTCTTGAGCTTCAGTCTCCTGAGTAGCTGGAATTACATGCATGTGCCACCACATCAAGTTAATGTCTGTATTTTTAGTATAGACGGGGTTTCACCAAGTTTGCCAGGCTGATCTCAAACTCCTGACCTCATGTGATCCACCTGCGTCAGCCTCCCGAAGTGCTGGGATTACAGTCATGAGCCACTGCACTGGGCCAGGAAATCTTTATTGTAGAAATGCAGTTATTAAGTCGTTTCTCCTGTTTCTTCATTTGACAGCAAACTTCATGTGAATAAGGAACATATCTGTAGTTGCCAATCCCTACATCTTCAGTCTCCAGCAAATTACTTGGAAAAAATTGGGTGCTTCCTACATCTTAGTTGAATAAATGAAAGAACGTGAATAAATATTAAATAATTGTACAGATTATCAAAAGTAGTCCACTGGAAAAATTGAATAACAACATCTGAAAAAATGCTTAAGCTTATTAGAGAAAAAGATCTAATTGAAACATTAAACAAAATTCTGATCAGCATGTCAAAACCGTTTTTTAATTGGTAATATCTAATATTTTCAAATATGTGCAGAAAATTGGCAGGTTAAGAACATTTAAAAAGCTAAGTCTCTCTTGCTCTCTCTCCATTTCTCTCTCTCTGGATACATTGTCTGTATCCCTTGCTTTAGGTCTTGTTGGGGAACAGAACAGTACTATCCCTATTAGGAAAGCTAATATGATGAGGTATGTGCCTTCCTAGCTAAGTTTCTAGCTCATTATCATCACATGATGGAAGGAAGTCCAATCAAATGTGTGGAAAATTCATTATATTGTTTCAAAAGGCTAACGTCTATGACGGCTCCAAAAATCTCAGCAGTTTAATAAAATAAAATAATATTTACATAAAATCCAATCAGTATATAGCCTTATCCATGGGTTTTTCCAGTCCAGGATCCTTCCATCTTACAGCTCCACTTTACTCATGACCTTCGAATCCTTTCCAATTGTAAAGATAATGGGGGATCCTCTGTGGAAGTGATGCATATCCCTGTTGTATGCATTTCCCTTAGTCAGAAACCAGTGACGTGGCCTGATCAATGCAAAGGAAACTGAGAAATATAGTCATGTGCATAATAGGAGGAGGAATTAAGTTTGGTGAGCAAATACATTATTTATACATATATTTAGAGACTTTTGTCAGAATCTATCAAAATTTAATTTGTGTTCACACGTTAACCCTAAAATCCCATTTCTACAAATATGGCTTACAGGCACAAAGTGAAACTCCTTCTGAACACAATAAGTGATGTCAAGAAAGTGACTTAACATAGTTAACATTCATAGCTATCAGGCTAAATAGTTTTGGTAATCCAGCTGCCCAATCCAAATCTGTCTTTATTCAACCTCTGATATGGTTTGTGCCATCTGGTAGAAGTTGTGAATTCTGGATTAAGCATTGATGAGAACATTTCTGGGACCTGTGGTTGACTACTTCCAAAAGGTGGCAGTAATTGCAACAATCTCTTAAGTAGTTAACACACTTTTTACCAATCAATGCCATACAAGATACTTGGACTAGAGGAATTTTGGGAATGTAGCCCAGTTCAAGAATAAAAAATGATTGAAATCCATTTCCCTATTCCATTATATCCAAATTCACATTGTCCAGAAGAGCCCATTACAATAATTGTTGTCTACTCAAACATATGCATCATATCATTGTTATAATAAATTTGTTACACTGATTACAATAAATATGGAAACAGTGTATATTTGCTTGCAAAATATTGCTACCATTCATTATCTTGCTTATATAACATGGAATAAATATAGCAGTTAAAAAGAACAAACATGGATTTATAGGTGATGTTTTTAGAAAGGTATCAATAGTATATGATTAAATAAAAAGGTGCTGAATGAGTACCAGTGCATATGAAATATTGAATATGATTTGGAAAAAAATATATATATAGTCTTTGTTTTTTGTAGTTTTTCTTTTTGTTATTTTACCAAGATAATGTCATATAAACATCCCATATTTTCCCCTCATTATATATCATTTTTTGTTGATGTTAATGTGCTTAGTGCTTTGAAAAATTTAACTGTTTTATTTCCTTGGTATGTTATTTCTGACTCCCGTTACACCTTTTCCCATGGATTCAATATGATCATTCTCTCAATAGGGGAAAGATCATATAGCAGAATATAGAGAAAAATGCTACTTGCATGTTTGTGTTTATGATTTTCAAAATCCTAGTCTATTTTGGCAATGGAAAGAAATCTGGCCCAGATAAAATATCTAAGAAACTACATCAAGAGAACTGTAAAATCTTTTCATGCTCCTCTCCCAAACCTATCAGATCATAAACAGTGTTTGTGTGAAAAGAAGCTGTCGGCCCCTACCTAATCCCCAAACTCTGAAAATCCCAGGAATAAACATCAGAATACTCAAAGATTTTGAAAGCTGAGAATAGAGTTTTAAAACTTGCTGTGTATTTTATACTTACGACAGAGTTCAATTCTAACTAGGCGTATTTCAAGTGCTCCACAGTCATACGCGGTGAGTGGCTCTTGTACTGGACAATACAGTGCCAGGACGTTGCACAGCATTTTCATGGTCCAGCGTGCCAAGAGGCAACTGTGTGGCACCCATGCATCCAGTGGGGTCATCAAACTGAAGGCAGAGAAATAGGAGGCCTAATGGGCCCAGTGGCAATTAGGAGTAGAGAATGTATCTTGCCAGAACTTTGACAGTGGGTAAACAGACTCAGCCCAGAATAGGGAACTGATTAAAAGTAAGGTTTCACTAGCCTGGCAGAATTAGAATGCTACTCTGTTGTGGAAAAATAGCACACTTTATATTTTGTGGGTTGAGATTTATACAGTACATAATTTAGTTAAACGAAGAAAATAGAAAAGGGTAATAGTAACTATTGAATTAACTAGAGAATTAGGTTGGACCAGGAGAGAACTTTTACCTTTTACTTTTGCTTTGTATTGTGTAAATGTAAACATTTAAGAGAAAGTTGTGGTAAAATGCACCCTTTTGCTTCATTTTGAGGAGAAAATAAAATTTCTCATGTTTCTGATGGAAAAAACTGAAATAATTCCACTTTTTCTGCTTAGGGCTACACTTGACAATTTTAAGAGCAGTGCTGTTAAGCAGAAATTTCACTTAAATAATATGAATTTAAAGGTAATTTGTACATTTTTAATATTCTATCAGCAATTGATCTTAAACAGAATATTTACTATGTAGAACACATCATCCTATTCAGAATGATTTTGTTCCTTATGGGTTTTTAAAATTAGTTTTTCTAGTAACACATAAAGTAATAGAGTATTTATAACTTAGTTATTTGTAAGTCCTTTGAGCTATTGATTCTAGTAATTATAACTATTCATCCAGACTTCAAGTTACTTCTCAGTAAGGTAAAACTGGAGCAATTCAAAATACTGACAAATTAATATTCAGTACTTATGTTATCAACTATCATGTAAAAAGTTCCAGTAAAACAATCATTTAGACATTCATCCATCCCAACATGCAAATCAAAAGTAGGTCACTTAGCCTTTCTTTAAATAAATAGGCCCAGATGTAAAAATGTATAATTTATTTTCTATCCTCCTATGGGTAAAATAAACAATTGGTCTGATTGTTCACTTATAATTATCTGCTTAGTTGAACCTCTATGAAAAAGTTATTTTGCTCTGCAGTTAGCATACAGGATGTGTTGTCAAAAGTAGAAAAACATATGTAAAACTATGAAAGAGTTTGAGAATGAGAATTCTAAGTGAACCCCATAAGATAATCTTGCCTACAGTGTATAAGACTATAGCACCTAACCATAAGTGGTTATTTAAATTTAATTAAATTTAAATAAAAGATTAAGATTCTCAAGTGCACTATCCAAATTTCTCATGCTTAACAGTCACATGTGGGTAGTGGCTCCATATTGGACAGTGCAGATATAGAACATTGCCATCATCACAGGGAGTTTTATTGGACACCACTGATACATCTTTAAGTTGACATTGCATTAAAATGTTTGTCATTTTAGAGGGCAAATATTAACTCTTTAATAAGTGGCTAGCAATTAATCTTATTTTATTTTCATAGAAAATACTCAAATATGATATTTCATTTAATCTATACAATATATTACCAATAATAAACGTAGGATCACAGAATGTTTTTATATTAGTGAAATGGTAGAAACAATGGGAAGGACCCTGCTTCTTCCAACATTGCCCTAGGCACACGAATTTTGTTATAGTACTTCATAATTTTAATGTCATTTTAGTATAATACTACGCCACTCAACTATATAGATGGATCATTATAATTTCTGGGGTCACTTATCTGGAAAAATATTCGGGCTTTCACGTGAACATGAGAAGAATTGGGGTACAATTGTACATTGATGGAATAAAATGATATTTTCTTATCATTTAAGCAATGAACAGATCAAGGGATAAAGAAGGACATTCTGGAATAGGGCTGGTATTCATTACCAATAGCTAAGCTGAAAGTTGGAAAGTGAAGGATCGTTACAGGGCTGTCTACATGCTTTTTTCCCCCTGGGATGTCACAGGGAATGGGCCAGAAAGCCTTAGAAACCATTCTTCCGTGACCCAATCAGAATTCCGTTCTTTATAAGCCAAACTACTTATGTTCTTTGTATTCTACTTTCATTCCAGTTTTGCTGAGAAGATTTTTGAGATTTCTATCTGCCACCACTGTACTAAGAATATCAAAATTTGAACTTCGTTCAGACTTGAGAAAGACTTCTAATGCTGAAGTTTACCAATATCCAAGAATAGAAATACTCTGACCACACACCCATGAGTGTTACTAGTACACACACACACAGACACACACATATTCCTTCTACTAATAAACTTTATAGGTTTTATGTGCTTTCTCTTATAAACAAAATTCATTTTAGAAATATAACGTTAGAAATTAGGTGATTTGTTTTCCTCATGGCTTTCTTTGTATGCAACCATTATTCTATGAGACACAAATTCTATAAGAAAATGATTATGTAAATATAATTGAAGGAGAATATCTATGATGATACCTTAGAAATAAAAAATTTAATTTTATACACAAGTACATTTCCATTATTGCTCATGTTAATTTCACTTAATGTCATCTTTCTTATTTCCAACAACCATAAATATGTAAGGGAACCAGTATGCTTTGTATAATGTACTTTCTCCTTTTTAGTCATGTTATTCCTTGAAACATCAGTTACCTCACAAAAAAGTCAAGTAACAAATTTATTTATAAGTTACTACTACTATAGACACCTTTGAAAGAGCTTCATAAGACTATAGAAATACTGCATAGTTGTGGAAGTTATTAAAGAAGCACTCATTTAAGAATACCTAATCATGAAACAAGTATTTTGCATCTTGAAAAGCTTGTTTCACTACTGTTTTATTTTTTCTAAAAGGTTAATCATTAACTATATAATTTTGTTTTATGTTGACAAATAAATAGCATTTACCATATTTATTCCCATGGCTGCATGATAATTTATTATATTTCCTATTATTTTAATAAAAAGCCTAATTAATTAAGTTGTAATCTGATGTTAGCTGATAAAAACATTTCTAAAAACCCATTTCAGTAGCAGTAGCAATTACTGAAAGGCATTTACTAAGTTTCTTGATTTTCCTCTAATAGTTTTAATAAGAAAAGAACAGTAGTGTCATTAAATGAAATGCTTAATACATAATTGGCCTTGTGGAGTTTTTACTTTACTTAAATAATTTAATTCTCAAGTGATTTTACAACATAAGCATTATGCTTGCTTTCTGCTTAGATATGAATAAAACTGAGTTTACACACATTAAATAACATTCCTCAGTTAATAATGATGATTGAGCAAGATTTCAATTTGTCTATACTCTTTCTCCTCCTCCTGACAACAATGGGTAGGGGATTGTCTGAAACTGTTGACTCCAAAATCCAAATACATATGGGTTGTGAATGTTGAAACATGCAGAAATCCCAGGAGCCTGTCCTTCTTCCACAGCAATAATTCTAAAATAAACACAAATTAGATAGAGTAAAAGCCTCATCACCTATTTTAATTTTAAAGCAACGTATGATTTACTTATCAGGTTAATTAACTTTGCTTCTTAAATTCTTAAGTTTTTATGAAATAATGGTTATGTTACATGAGACATTGGTAATTTTCAATACAATCAAAGGATGGCTGTACTGACAATAATAGGAAAGGAAGGCTTTGTTCAAGACTATTGCAATGGGAGCAGTACAAAGCCCCTGAAATGAAAGGCAGCAGAGTTTTTTGTTTGTTTGCTTGTTTATGTTACTTATTATTTATTTATTTAACTTTTAAGTTCAGGGGTACAAGTGCAGGTTTGTTACATAGCTAAACCTGTCTCATAGGAGTTTGTGGTTGAGATTATTTCATCACACAGGTATTCAGTCTAGTACCTAATTATTTATTTTTTCTCATCTTTTCCCTCCTCCCACCCTCCACTCTTAGAAAGTCCCCAGTGTGTGTTGTTCCCCTCCATGTGTCCATGTGTTCTCATCATTTAGCTCCCGGTTATGGAACAGAAAGGCAGCTGAGTTTTAAAGCACTGATGTGAGCTAGATGAAAAGTACTGGAGTACTTTAGGGAAAAGTTAGTCAGTGTGATTAGGCCATCTGTGTTTGTTAATTGTCCCTTTTGGAAGGTAGGCTTCTATCCTCCCACAGAGACTGAGAAACAGAGGAGCTATTTCCTTTTATAATTATATTTCAAAGACATGGCTACCAGGTCCTTGAGAAAGACATTCTCAAGTTGTTAAACTGCTGTAAAACTGGCAGGAGGCTGGGAGATTTACACCTCAAAGAAGAAGAGCAAAAATTTACAATGAAAAGTTTTCTACATCAAATGCACGAAGAATAGAGAGGCCAGGATGCTAAAGCTAGGAAGAATTCTTACTGAAGTTTAGTCAGTCCAAGGAAATGTTGAGGCTCTTTTAATGAATACTTGACATGCACAGTTACAGTCTTTCTTTTACTTTTTCACTATTTATTTTGAAATAATTTTAGGTTTATCCCTCATCCCACAATTTAATAAATACAATTTAATAAATAGCAGCATTCTCATAACAATTTATTCATCTTCTCCTCTTTTTATCACCTTACATATCATAATATAGTTATAGAAATTAGGAAAGTAACATTAATATAATATTAACTACTTTACAAACCTTTTTTTTTTGGCTCAGGAGTCCATTTAGTTGTCATATATCTTCAGTCTTTTTCACTCTGTGACAGCTTGTCAGTCTTTGTGTGTCTTTGACGACAGACCATTTTGAAGGGTACTAATCAGTTCTTTTGGCAAACTGTCTCTCAATTTGGGTTTTGTCTGATTTTGCATGATTAGACTGAGGTTGTGCAGTTCGGGCAAGAATGTCAATAAAATTAGGTTATTCCCTTCTTAGTGTATTATATCTGGATGTACATGATGTCAATATACCTTATTACTGATGTTGATGAGTTTATCACTTGATTAAGGTGGTGCCTGCCAGGTTTCTTCATTGTAATTACTATTTTTCCCTTAATACAAATTAGTATCTTCGGAGAAGATACTTTGAAACTATGCAAATATCATTTTTCTCATCATGTTTTACCCACTAATTTTAGCAATCATTGATTGTTCTTGCTTGCAATAATTATTGCTGTGGCGTTAGTTAACAGTGATTTTCTATTTCCATCATTCCTTCCACATTTTTAAATTAAAATTCTGCTGAAAAGAAGGCTGGCTTCTTCTCCCAATGTCTTCTCTTTTCCTTACTCATTGATTTATATCACTTAGGCTTTGATATATACTTATTATATATGTATACTCACGAATGCTTAATTTATTTGTGGGTTAGAACTTAATACTATCATTATTTATTTTATTGTTCACAATGCTCATTCTCTTGTAGTTATTCCAATTTGAAGACTTAGACCTTGGGGATTTGGGAGCAATAAAGAAAACTTTCTCCCTTGTGTTCATCTGGTATTAATTGAATGGCTTTACTGCTCTAACAGAGACTCCCTAAATATAGTGGCAAAAATATAGGTTTATTTCCGATGTTACTATCAGATTTAGGTATTCCATGGCGGATCAGTGTCTCTTTCATCTTTAACATACAGCGCCTGTTTGAGGGTTCATAAAAGCATTTTTCCCATCTCATCTTTCAACCAGCAGAAAGAGGAAAAACACAAGAGCACATGTCAAATTGCTTCAAGGCCTATTTCCTCTCAAATTTCATTGACCAGAACTAGTAATACATTTGCATCGATCTATGAAGAAGGCTGGGAAAATGAATCTAACTAGGAAAGGAAACTCTAGCATATGTAGAGCTAAACCTCTGTTATATTGAAAAGACAAAAAAATGTATATGTATAAGGGAAGAACAGATTGTCTGACTTCAGACAGACATGAAACACAATAATATTCACCAGTGTAGTTTCTCCTGGACATAAATTCGAGGTGGCTTTTTGGAGTATATTGCTTTAATAGATTATGGGATATTTTAGTAAAGCATTTATTCCAAAATTTCTAAACTTTGAAAGAGAAAGATAAGCTATACTAAATTTGAATAAAATCTGATTCAATTTTGAATAGATATTTATCCTAGTAAATTACATATTCCTATTTTATTACTATGCAAATTTCATCTTACATTATGAAATTAACTGTTTCATTCTTTACTACTGCTACTTTTTCAGATATGAAAAAATTGTACAAGACACAAATTAGAGGTTCAATAAATATTTATTGCACAAACGATTAAATAATGCATGTGTAAGATTTCTATATAACAGTTAATCTGAGTGTATGTTCCATCAAATAATTAAATATAGTTATACTGAGTTTATAATTCTTGTTACATAGTAAAATATCCAAAAAATAGTTGTTACTTATTAATTTGCTTATACATGCCAGTTCTCAAAAAACCCTATGGAGTTGAAATGTTATTATCATAATCTTTTGCATAAGAAAAGAAATATGCAAATTTTAAATTCCTTTTCAAGTCTAGGTATTTTAAAAGAGGAAAGGCCTTGTCACTAGGCTGTGACAAACTATATTTTGCACAATGGCAACAACAACATATAATATCACACATGCTTTTCTTAGAGTGAGACATTCAGATTCCTCACATTAAGAACCCGGGTCTACCTTCACTCCCCTTAAATTTAGGTAAGTTTGTGTCCATGGGAAAAAGGACTCTATATGATTTCCAAGGTAAAGTAAAAAGGACTTTGTGGTATCTACTTCTTTCTTGGAATACTTGCCCTAGAGGCTTAACCCTCCATGTAGGCCATCCTGAGGCTGCTACACTCTAACTATCTCCAAATAGCAGATGCAGAAATCACATAGAAAAGTCTCTGAAGACATGAAGTGAGATGACATGTTCCTACTCTAGCCACCATCTGATTGCAACTGTGTAAGAGACTTGAAGTCAAAACTGACCAGCCAAGCCCTTCCCTAATTCCTTACTTATAGAAATTGAACTTAATACAATAATTGTTGCTTTAAGTCATTAAGTTCTGTGATATTCAAACGGTACCTTCTAATTGAGGCCTTCACTGATTACAATAGATAAAACTGAAGCGTTTCTGTCCACCCCAATACTCCCTATTCTCCTTAACTTGCTTCTTATAGCTCTAACGCAATCTACCTTACTACAAATTTTCATATGTTTTTCTTATTTATCTTTACTAAAATGTAAACTCTTTTTTTTATGTAAGCAATGATATTTGGCCATTCTATTTACTGTAGTAGCTCCAGTGCTTGGGAGTGGATCTGAGACTCAGTCATCACTGAATAAGGATTTATTGAATGAATATCTGAATATGACGTATAAGAGAGGGGTAAAAGAGGGAGAAAAATGGCTATACTGCTCAAAGTACTTTTAGATTCAGTGCTATCACCATTCAGCTACCAATGACTTTCTTCACAGAATTGGAAAAAACTACTTTAAACTTCATTTGGAACCAAAAAAGAGCCTGCAAAGCAAAAACAATCCTGGGCAAGAAGAATAAAGCTGGAGGCATCATGCTACCTAACTTCAAACTATACTACAAGGCTACAGTAACCAAAACAGCATGGTACTGGTACCAAAACAGATATATAGACCAATGGAGCAGAACAGAGGCCTCAGAAATAATTCCACACATCTGCAACCATCTGATCTTTGACAAACCTCACACAAAGAAGCAATGGAGAAAAGACTCCCTATTTAATAAATGGTGCTGGGAAAACTGGCTAGCCATGTGCAGAAAACTGAAACTGCACCCCTTCCTTACATCTCATACAAAAATCAACTCAAGATGGATCAAAGACTTAAATGTAAGACCTAGAACCATAAAAATCCTAAAAGAAAACCTGGGCAATACCACTCAGGACGTAGGCACGGGCAAAGACTTCACATCTAAAACACCGAAAGCAATGGCAACAAAAGCCACAATAGACATATGGGATCTAATTAAACTAAAGAGCTTCTGTACAGCAAAATAAACTACTATCAGAGTGAACAGGCAACCTACAGAATGGGAGAAAATTGTTGCAATCTATCCATCTGACAAAGGGCCAATATCCATAATTTAGGAAACACTTAAACAAATTTACAAGAAAAAACCCAAACCACCTCATCAAAAAATGGGCAAAGGATATGAACAGACACTTCTCAAAAGAAAATATGCAGCCAACAGACATACTAAAAAACGCCCATTATCACTGGTCATTAGAGAAATGCAAATTAGAACCACAATGATATGCCATCTCATGCCAGTTAGAATGACGATCATTAAAAAGTCAGGAAACAAAAGATGCTGGACAGGATGTGGAGAAATAGGAAGGCTTTTACAGTGTTGGTGGGAGTGTCAATTAGTTCAACCATTGTGGAAGACAGTGTGGGGATTGCTCAAGGATCTAGAACTAGAAATACCATTTGACCCAGCAATCTCATTACTGGGTGTATACCCAAAGGATTATAAATCATGCTACTATAAAGACAAAGGCGCATGTATGTTTATTGTGGCACTATTCACAATAGTAAAGACTTGGAACCAACCCAAATGTCCATCAATGATAGAGTGGATAAAGAAAATGTCACACATATACTCCATGGAATACTATTCAGCCATAAAAAAGGATGAGTTCATGTCCTTTGCAGGGACATGGATGAAGCTGGAAACCATCATTCTCAGGAAACTATCACAAGAATGGAAAACCAAACACCACATGTTCTCACTTATAAGTGGGAGTTGAACAATGAGAACACATGGACATAAGGAGGGGAACATCATACACTGAGACCCTTCTGGGAGTGGGGGGATAAGGAAGGGATAACATTAGGAGAAATACCTAATGTAGGTGATGGGTTGATCGGTGCAGCAAATCACCATAGCACGTGTATACCTATGTAACAAAACAGTAAGTTCTGCACATGTACCCCAGAACTTAAAGTATAATAATAAAAGAAAAAACAGATAGCTTTATATAGATTAAATAATTAATGACGACGTTGAGGAATATATGGTATAGCTATTCACATCTATCTGAAAATGCCTGATGTGATTTCTCTGAGCCCATCCAAATCAGTCATGTATTTTTAGAGCTTTTATTTTAGTTCATTTTATTTGTTATCAAAGATATTTTAGGAAAGTTCTTGAGCATATGAAATACCTTTTCCATGAGAACTAAAACAAAAACAGAGTAAGAAGATCCATGATGGTAAACAGAAAAATGATCATTGCATTTGATTTGCTTTCCTGGTTTGAGACTGGTGTGGTTTTTATTGTTGTTACATTCCTCCAAACTACACAGGTATGACTTATTTGCTTCTTTTTTGGTTTCAGTAATGTAGACAGGTGAAATGCTGGTGAATTTCCCCACGTTTAACAAAAGCAGAGTTATTGGTAGACATGAAGACTCTCCAAGATTTTAGCATGCTGCAGTACACTTTTTTCTCCATGAAGGTGTAAGTCTTTAAACTGGCCACAGAGTGCTTCTGTATTTGTATTATTTATTTCAAACCTGTCAAACAGTTTTTCTCTTTTTTTCTAAAACATGATCTTTTTATAAATGGTTGTCAGACAATTGTATGCTTTCATCAGTAGAAAATGCCTTTATTTCTTTCTTCATAAATGTTATACACTGCTGAAAACAATTAGAGTACAAGATAATTGCCAAAAGAAAGATCTGTTAAAGAGAACGTCAAACATGAATTTTTAATCTTCTCCTGTCATATTCTTACTTTATTCCTCCATATCTTGTTGAATTAGAAATGCTGAAGATATTTTAAAAATTATTATTTTGTACACAAGTGAAATGAAGTTCATAAAGACTATACTTTTTGTCCGTTTTAACATGAAAAACATAAATAAATTAAATAGTAGTAGTAATTAGTCCTAGACTACTAATATCATGTGAATTTAGAATAAATTTAGATGTAATCATATCTGGTATCCATCCAATTTTCCACAATTTTAAACATTTTTATTCCATGGACTCACTCTTTTTAATTTGTTTATTTAAAACTGCATTTCTTTTGTTGCTGTATGCTCCAGATGACATTCCTGATAAAATTGACTATATTCCAATTCCATTTATATTTTGTCCCTTGGATGACCATGGGGTGACTTTGTGTACAAGGAAGACCAGTAACTAACTGCCTTGCTTCGGATTTAAAGGAACTTGTGAAACACCTTCAGTATTAAGTCTTTGTGATTAAACTTAGAATTTTGTATCACCAGTCTATATTTGGACCAGTTCTAAAATTTTGTAGGTCATCTGTCCAATCTGTTTATATTTCTTGTGTATGTTTGAAAAAAACTGTTCAATAAAGGAGTCCAACTTTTTATTCATGCTGACGTAATTGAGTTAGTGATATATAGACTCTACTTCTAAGAATAAAACGATTTTGTGTTAAAACATTTTTTTTATAAAATTTTTCCAAAATCTAAACTGCTGAATTAAAATATTAAAAGATACATTTTCACTCTTATCTCATTTTAATATAAATACATAGGCTTCTTTTAAGACTGCTTCCTACATAAGATACAAAAGGTCAGATATGCAACTCAAGAACCAAGATTAAGTTTGAAACAAAAAGAGAATTTTCTCAGAGAAAGAAAGTATCTATTTATGGGAAAACTTACCAAACATACTAAAAACTGACTGCATTTTCCCTTTAAAATATGATGAATAAATGTAGGTTTTGTGAGTCTTAATTTTTAAAGGGCTAACATGCTTTTGTTCCAAAATTTTGATTTTTAAATTAATACACATGTAATCTAAGAAGTTCGTTCTCTGGATTTGGAGAAGCATTTATTAGTAAGATGCTATAGTATTAACATTACTTACTCTTTTTAGTATGTTTGTGCTATAGTTTGGATATTTGTCCTGCAAATCGCGTGTTGAAATTTGATCCCCAGTGTTGGAGTTAGGGCCTAGTGAGAGGTGTTTGGATCATGGAGACAGATCACTCATGAATGGCTTGGTGCTGTCCTTACGGCAATGAGTGGGTTCTCGCTCCATTATCGTAATTCCCAAGAGACAGCTAGGTGTTAAAAATGACCTGGCACCTACCTGCTTCCCTCTCTCTTGTTCCTCACTAGCCAGGTAATCTCTGCATGCTGGCTCCCCTTAGGTATTTGCCATGAGGGGAAGCAGCTTGAGCCCCTTACCAGAAGCTAAGCAGATGCCCATGCCACACTTCTTGAACAGTCTAGAGAACCATAAACCAAATAAAATTCTTTTTGTCATAAGTTACCCAGCCTTAAGTGTTCCTTTATGGCAACACAAAAATGGACTAAGACAGATTGTATAAAAATTGGTGTTAATTTATGGTTGGATTCATGACATATTAAGACTATTCATTGCTTCTCACCCACAGAATGTCTACTTCTCATTTAGGATATATCTAATGAGAGACTGCTTTATTAATTATGTTTGCCTATCTTACCAATATCAAAGAAATATCAAAGTCATCCCCTTAAAATTATTCACCATGTATTTCTATGTATGTATTAGTTTGTTATAACCCCCACTTGAGGCTTAAAATAATGGAATTTTTAAAATTTTATGTATCTGGAGGAGTCAGAAATCATAAATGAGCCTCACTGGACTAAAATTAAGGTGTTGGCAGGGTTGTATTACTTTCTGGAATCCACTCTCTTGCTTTTTCCAGTTGGTAGCATTCTTCAGTTCCTAGCCATCTTCCTTCTCCAAAACCAACAATGGCAAGTAGAGTCTTTCCAAAGGCTGGTGGAGTCTTTCTGATAACACAGGCATTACTCTGACACTCATGCTTCTGCTCCATCTTCCACATGTAAGGACCCCTGTGATTATATTGGAATGACCAGATAATCCGGGATAATCTCCATATTTTAAAATCAGCTAATTAACAATGTAATTCCGTTACCTTAATTCCTCTTTCCATACAATGTAACTATTTCACAGGTTTCAGAGTTCAGGACATGAACACATTTGGGAGACCATTATTTTGCCTTCCACAATATATTTTAATCAAAGTAGTAGATTAAAGAGTACATTTGTAGTGATTAGTTTGTTATAAATGAAACTTTCAAACATTCCAATTTAAAAAA
>NW_012105031.1:2751351-2800786 GCF_000951045.1 Mandrillus leucophaeus
GCAACTCAAGAACCAAGATTAAGTTTGAAACAAAAAGAGAATTTTCTCAGAGAAAGAAAGTATCTATTTATGGGAAAACTTACCAAACATACTAAAAACTGACTGCATTTTCCCTTTAAAATATGATGAATAAATGTAGGTTTTGTGAGTCTTAATTTTTAAAGGGCTAACATGCTTTTGTTCCAAAATTTTGATTTTTAAATTAATACACATGTAATCTAAGAAGTTCGTTCTCTGGATTTGGAGAAGCATTTATTAGTAAGATGCTATAGTATTAACATTACTTACTCTTTTGAGTATGTTTGTGCTATAGTTTGGATATTTGTCCTGCAAATCGCGTGTTGAAATTTGATCCCCAGTGTTGGAGTTAGGGCCTAGTGAGAGGTGTTTGGATCATGGAGACAGATCACTCATGAATGGCTTGGTGCTGTCCTTACGGCAATGAGTGGGTTCTCGCTCCATTATCGTAATTCCCAAGAGACAGCTAGGTGTTAAAAATGACCTGGCACCTACCTGCTTCCCTCTCTCTTGTTCCTCACTAGCCAGGTAATCTCTGCATGCTGGCTCCCCTTAGGTATTTGCCATGAGGGGAAGCAGCTTGAGCCCCTTACCAGAAGCTAAGCAGATGCCCATGCCACACTTCTTGAACAGTCTAGAGAACCATAAACCAAATAAAATTCTTTTTGTCATAAGTTACCCAGCCTTAAGTGTTCCTTTATGGCAACACAAAAATGGACTAAGACAGATTGTATAAAAATTGGTGTTAATTTATGGTTGGATTCATGACATATTAAGACTATTCATTGCTTCTCACCCACAGAATGTCTACTTCTCATTTAGGATATATCTAATGAGAGACTGCTTTATTAATTATGTTTGCCTATCTTACCAATATCAAAGAAATATCAAAGTCATCCCCTTAAAATTATTCACCATGTATTTCTATGTATGTATTAGTTTGTTATAACCCCCACTTGAGGCTTAAAATAATGGAATTTTTAAAATTTTATGTATCTGGAGGAGTCAGAAATCATAAATGAGCCTCACTGGACTAAAATTAAGGTGTTGGCAGGGTTGTATTACTTTCTGGAATCCACTCTCTTGCTTTTTCCAGTTGGTAGCATTCTTCAGTTCCTAGCCATCTTCCTTCTCCAAAACCAACAATGGCAAGTAGAGTCTTTCCAAAGGCTGGTGGAGTCTTTCTGATAACACAGGCATTACTCTGACACTCATGCTTCTGCTCCATCTTCCACATGTAAGGACCCCTGTGATTATATTGGAATGACCAGATAATTCGGGATAATCTCCATATTTTAAAATCAGCTAATTAACAATGTAATTCCGTTACCTTAATTCCTCTTTCCATACAATGTAACTATTTCACAGGTTTCAGAGTTCAGGACATGAACACATTTGGGAGACCATTATTTTGCCTTCCACAATATATTTTAATCAAAGTAGTAGATTAAAGAGTACATTTGTAGTGATTAGTTTGTTATAAATGAAACTTTCAAACATTCCAATTTAAAAAAATTAGAATAGACCGGGCACGTTGGCTCATGCTTTTAATCCCAGCACTTTGAGAGGCCAAGAGGGCAGATCACAGGAATTTGAGAACAGCCTGGCCAACATGGTGGAACCCCGTCTCTACTAAAAATAAAAAAAGAATTAGCTGGGCGTGGTGGCACACACCAGTAATTTCAGCTACTTGGGTGGCTGAGGCAAGCAACCAAATCGCTTGAACCTGGGAGGCAGAGGTTGCAGTGAGCTGAGATCGCACCACTGCACTCCAGCCTGGGCGACAGAGAGACCCTCTCTAAAATTAAACATAAATAAATTAATTAAATGTATATAAAGCCTCCTAAAGTGTCAGAGTCTTTTCTGAGAATATTTTATTTTCTGAAATATATACAATACAGTGGCTACTGTACTACCTATAATATAGTGAGATAACTTGTGGAGTTTAACTTACATGTATGTTTAATTTCCTGGGTAAAACAGAGAATAATTCAAATGCTTTTCATTTACAGCAGATACAAATGACTTTAGATAATTTGAAAGCAATATGAGAATGGAGCAAAATTGCTATTATTAAGTAATAAATTCTACATGTTTGTATACAGTTTTATTTTTAGTGAATACTCAGCAAAATTTGATGCTACATTACTGCCCACATACTTGTCTCTTTACAATATTTTTCCCAAGTCAGCAATCAATCTATTCTTTCAAATTAATGTTACTTCTTACAAGAGACCAAATCAAACTATGGCCAAGTTCCAGGGATCTTATTTCCTGTTCCTATATACTCTATTGAAATTTATTTGCAGCATTAGCATGCTGATGGCAGTAAATCTGCTTATTCGGAGAGAAAATAATGGATGTCATGTAAATAAAAAACACTTATGGGAAAGCGTTATGTGAATACAATTTCTGTTTTGATCTTCAAGATGAAATATTAATGGAAATACTTTTCTAATAATGTTGCTCATTGAAAAAGTAATTAGAATAAAATTCTAACACTCTGTCAAGTGTTTATAGTTGAGGGTTGTGTTAGTGATGCCTAAGTTCCCAGTGTGCTAATTTTATATTGCTATTTATACAGCAGGAAAGATTAAAGACAACTCTTCCTTTTTTGATTGTACTCCATATATATCAAAAGAATCATCTGATTACTCACTTCAAAGAGACCCTATTGCCTGAATGTCCTCCTCATGAGTATGTTCATGGCAATATTTAATTCATCTCTTTAGATTTATTTTCCTAATGATAAAATAGATGAGCTAGGCCAGATATTGTATTTAAATGTATCAAAAAGAAGGTCAAGTGATTGTAATATGTTTAAATTTACAATTTATTCTCTGAAAATGATTTTGTTTACTGTTCTGTCTATAGAAAACTTTATTCTATTTAAGATATACTTAGTTTTGTTTCAATTTTTCTGAAACCAAGCGTTCAAATAAATGTGCAAAAATGTCATGCAAAAGCAGAAAAGATTTTTATGCAAATATTAATAACAAAAGGAGAAATGACCAATATTTTAACTTTAAAAAACATAGGCCCTTTCACTTAAGACTTACATAAATCTATCCTGAAGAAACATCACATTATTTGCACAAATACATATGTACATTCCAGTTCAGTGCACCATCATTTACAGAGTTAAATAATAAAAAAGCTACTTGGAAATTTCTAAATGCCCAAGACTACAGCTACCCTTCTTCCCTGTATACTGGCCCTCCTACCATTCACACTGCACACAGAAACAGAATGATTGTAAAAATATGTAAATCAGATAATCTCCATGTCACTGATTTTGAGTTCTCCATTGAATTTAGCATAAAATCAAGTTCTGTAGCATTGTTTGCAAAGCTCTACAAGAGCGGACACTTAGCCAACTCTCTAGCACCTTCTTTTGTAATTCATGACTCCAATAACTTTTAACTCTTAAAATAATTTGTCTCTTAAAGTCCTTTCACCTTTGTTCTCTTTAATTTTTTCTCTTTCCCTAATTCCTTTGCTGACTAGCTTCTCTCATTTTACATGTCTGAACTCAAATATCAACTTCCTGAGGAGGCTTTCCCTAATCAAATATTCTAAAGTAATTGTTCTACCCGTTATTACTCATTATCATGTAAATATGCTCATTTCTTTTGTAGCACTTTTTCATTCTGAATTTATTTTTCTATTTGTTTACTTCTTTACTATCTATTTTACCTGCCAGAATATCAGTGTTATTATGAAACAGAATGTGTCTGTGTTGCACCTGAGTTTCTAATGACCATAGGATTAGAATCAGGATAATGGTATGGCACTTAATAAATAATTGTTGAAAGACTAATATAAATTATGACTTACAATCATGGAAT
Source organism: Mandrillus leucophaeus (assembly GCF_000951045.1). Taxonomy (NCBI): domain Eukaryota; kingdom Metazoa; phylum Chordata; class Mammalia; order Primates; family Cercopithecidae; genus Mandrillus; species Mandrillus leucophaeus. The sequence goes on from NW_012105031.1 coordinate 2,755,218, forward strand.
CCCAAAGCAGTCCATAAAATATATACATTCGTAGATGCTGGCATTTGAAGATCTCTAAAATATCTTATCAAGTATATAAAAATCTAATTCAATAGACAGTATAAATTTATTCAGCACATTTTACTGAATACTCCATGCAAGACTTGTAGTAAAACTTCCATTCTAGGATTATTAAAAAGAACAAAAATAAGCCACATATACACAAACCAGAAAAAGCAAACTTATCTTCTCTTATGGGGTAAATTGATTTGTATGACAACTATAAACAATAGTTACATACAGATGAACACATTTATATTGCTCATATGTATGTGTTGCTGTAACGAGTAGGATGGCATATTCCAAATGACTCAGGTTATATTTTGGGAAATAAGCAGGTCTCTAGTGAGAGGTGAATATGTACTCCAAGTACTATTCTGTGTTTTGAAACACTGCTTACATCATTTTTCAGTGAAATTGTAACTATGAGTTAGTTGTGTCACAAAGAGAATAAAGAGAGGAAAAAAAATGACAACTGTCCCACTATTAATGATAGAGGCAGGAGGCAGAGAAATTCTAGGAAGACAGGGGCAGGTCCCTTATGGAATCCCCACCTTTAAACCAAATGTAGCGTGAAACCTGCAGCCCAATGTAGGAACTTTTGATCCTGTTTTCTTTCTCTTGATTGGTTCTTTCTGCATAATGTCTTTCTATCAATAGAATGTTGCCTTTTCCAAACCTACCTACAGCAAGCCCATAGCCCCATCTTGTGCCCATAAAGACCCCAGACTTATCTGGTAGAGAGAAGTGATTGGACATCAGGTAGAGGTAACTTGACTTCAGAGATGATGGTTGTACATTAGAGAGAGGCAACTTGACTTCAGAGGAGAGCCATGTGCCCTTCCCATCCCCTTTCTAGCTCTGCTCTCCACTGAAAGTCACTTTCATGACTCAATAAAATTCTCCACATTCATCATCCTTCGATTTGTCTGTGTGACCTTATTCTTCTTGGCCATCAGACAAGAATTCAGGAACCACAAAGTGTGGGTACCCAAAAAGGTCACACTGGCCCTTTGCCCTCGCTGGTGGAGGGCAGCCACCCCATGAGATGAGGGAAAGGGCCCACTGACCTGATAACACACTGCTATTCTCTGATGGTGGAGCTAAGAGAGGCTTATAACACGTCCTCTGGGGCCTTGGGGACACAGGCACCCCCAGATGGAAGTTGCTGCAGGGCCTGAATGGAGTTTCCGGTATCTGCACTCTATCATGTGCTTTCTCCTGGGAGGGGTGGAGCTCAGTGGACCTGAGTAAAGGGAGTTTGCTCCTGCCAGCGCTGAGGCAGCCAGCCTGCACTGGTTTGCTCACATGTTCCCTCCCGCAAAGGGTTTAGTGCAGCAGGCTGAATAAACAGGGCATCACTGTTGTAAATCTTGCCAGGGGATCAAGAAAATATCCTGCATCATCAGTATCATAGTGAAAGTAGCTAAGATATGGAAACCTGTTGGTCCTGTTGTGAAAAAGTGCTCTATGCTCAGTCTTCTTGGAATTTCAATATCTTATTTGTTTAACTTATCTTCATTTGAATCAATAATATTTTCTTCCTTCACTTGTCAATGACTTTCTTAATGTAGTACTTAAAATATGAAGTGATTACATTTATTTTTAATTGTGAAAAGTATTAATAAAGTGTGAATGGAGAAACTTTATCCAAAGAAGTCTATGTCGAGCAATATTCACGAAGGTCTAATTATTATAAGCAAACTCAGTTTAAGTATCTATAAACAATTTTCTATGAAAGAAAAATGTGGGATTTTTCCTAAAAGAAAATAAAGTGAGTCTCCGAAAATTTTACTGCAAAGATAACTCTGTAGATAACATTGTACAATTGACCCTTGAACAACGTTTAGGGCCACCAATCCCCCGTGCAATTGAAAGGTCACAGACAAATTTTGAGTCCCTGAAAACTTAACTACCAATAGACTACTGTTGACTGAAGCCTTACCAATAACATAAACGAGTTGATTAACACACATGTGGTATGTTTTATGTATAATATATTGTGTTCTTATAATAAAGTAAGGCACTAAGTTTTGGAGTGATTTGTTATTTAGAAATAAACAGAACATTCCTCTAAAACTGGTGAATTATTAAGGAAATCATAAGAAAGAGAAAATACATTTACAGTACTATACTATATTTGATAATGATATTGTAAATTTATATCCTGTGTTTACAAGATGAATCATCTGTTTGAAACAGTGGGCAATCACAGCTGCAGAACTCAAGCTATGGTACCTATCAAGCAATTCAACTTTTTCTTATAATGTCATTACTTTTTCTCTACTTCTTTGGAGCATTTCTAGCATCACTGGTGGCATTTCATATGGGTTCCAAGGGTTTATTAGAGATTTACAATGTTGCACTAAACCAGTGGAAGAAGAGGAGAGAATTGGGAGAGAGTATTTTTTACTGCAGTACACAATTTACTGCAACTGCTCATGCCTAGATGATTAGTGTGACGTGGCATTTTAAGTAGCTACTCCAAACACTTGAGCTCACCTCAACAGCAACAGGAGGGGGCTATGAAATTATTACAGTAGCACAGTATGTACTACAGTTAATTTTATGCAGTTATGATTTATGATTTAATACTGCATCTTTATGTGTGTTTACATTTCTCTCCACTGTGAATGGCACCATATACGGTCTGTATTGTGTGCCTGTGTTTTGAAAAATGTTACTTTTTATAACAGATTTGTTTATATGTTACGGTAGTAAAAGATAAAATAGACTAGCATCTACATATATTTTATGCATTTTCATGACATACCTATATTTTTCTGGTTTTTATCTTTTTAAATATTTCCAGGCTATGTGGTTTATCTGCAAGTTTTTAATCTCCAAAATTTTTTTCTAACGTATTTATTGAAAAAAATCTATAAATAAGTGGACCTATGCAGTTCAAACCTGTGTTGTTCAAGTGTCAGCTACAGTACAGTGATGGATTTCTAGGTCTATGGATAATAATAAAGTGGGATAATCTCCCTGGGTTTTCAATTCCTAAATTCAAATGAACTTAACCGTCTTGCAACAGTTATAAGAAGGATGATTCCTAAATATCAATTCTTGATGAGTTTTAAAAAGGAGACACAGCCCATCTATCACTAGGCAAATTAATTGCTCATCACTCAGTGGGAAAGAATTCAACTGTTTTGGGGGAATCACCTTTAAATTATGTCCACTTGTAAATTATCTTCATGTAGAATATTATTTAATGATGATCAGTCTGTTTTTAAAGACTGTTATCTCTCTGAATATGTATAGATGTAATCTGGATATTAAAATGTCATAATGAAGGAATCACAACTTCAAAAGTAATTATTGAGTACTGAGATTAAATCTTAAGAGATGAAATAATCTATACAACAAACCCTCATGACATGAGTTTACCTAGGTAACAAACCTTCACATGTACCCCAAACCTAAAATAAAAGTTAAAAAAAGTAGAGACGATACCCTAATTCTGTGCAAAATACCTACTCAGAAAGAAAGAGATTATTTTACTGTTAAAATGTCAAAACTAATCAAAGTATCATTGGCACATTTAACCTTTGGGAACACCATGAATTGTGTATATTAAAGGGCTGTAGTTCTGTTAAGCATTTGGTTTAACATTTTATAAAAGTAAATAGGGTTGTCTCATTTAAATCTCTCAGTCTGAATGACCTGAGGAGAGATATGTAAAGCATTTAGAAGCAGAGACTAAGCAAGAATTATCAAAAGAGTTAGGGAGTAAAACAAAGTTTTATGGTAAACTTAAGACACAATTTATAAAAAGGAAATTCTTGATTGGGGGCAAAACATGCACAGAAAGCATGTGTTTTTTGGAAACTACTTTGAATCTCTAGTATCATTCTCTTTTATATTTCCGATGCAGCAAGCAACCTTCCAATACATGGTTGTTTATGTCCAATGAATACAGGTTAAAGAACTCTAACACAGTGAAACAATAGATAAATACAGTAAAATATATAGCTCTAGTATGAGGCAGAAGAAAAGACATTAGGCCTGTAGTGTGGATACTACCTCTGCAGTTTTTAATAAGATGTGTCTACCAAGAAGTGCAAGGTGGCACTATTGATGGGACATCAGCTTGGCAAACCATGAATTGTAATAGTTAAATGGAAGCTGGGCATGGTGCTGCATGCAACCCTGTAGGCGGTAGGCCCAGCTACTCGGGAGGGTGAAGCTGGAGGATCACTTTGAGCCCAGGAGTTCAAGTCTGCAGTGAGCTCTGACACACCACTGCAGTTCAGCATGGGCAACAGAGTAAGGCTTCATCTCTTAAAAAATAGAAAATGGAGTGGAGACTATCTCTGAGATTTCAAATTCTTGAATTCATTTTTTAGTACTTTTCAAACTGAGAAAGCATTCAGGGATAACTCACTTAAAAAAATTATTATTTAAAATGATGGATTGGATAATTTAAAGATACCTGTGAAATAAAATAATTAACCAGCAGTTTGTTTGATAAATTGATATTTAGATTTACAGATAGTATTAAAGACATTTCGTCAATACTATGGAAATACTTTTGAATTACCTTGTCATACAACACAGTCCATAGTTCAATGACCAGACTATACAGATGGACTCATTGAGTATCTTTTATTCTTACTTCAATTATGAAAAAAATTCAACTTTTAGGATATGGCACATTTTCCTTTTTCTAGCCTACCACTAGCTTCTGTTAAAATTGTCTTTCTGCAGACATAAATTCATGCAATCGAATACATGAAAATGTTTCCCCTCATATTCAATATGAAAGGGAGGAATTTTGCCACCCTGGATACTTTCCAAGTTCTCTGGCAACTTTAGTAGTCTTCCACATGGATTCGTTCTACAGATAGCTCAACCTTTGAAAGTACATGCAAGAAATTTGCTATAACCCTCTTTTTGCTGTCACATCATAGTTTTTCCCCTGACTACCTCGAAATATGTTCATGGGCACAAAATAAGGTAATGCTTGTGAAAAAGTTTTAAAACTAAGCCAAATCCATAAATATAAGGCATATTACAAACATTGCAAAAGTGGGAATTTTCTAGAAAAAAAAAAAAATCCCCCCAAACCCAATTGTCTAGCATCTCTATTATTTAAGCACCTAAATTTGGGATAACTATATCTTTATATCCTACATATACTGATGCCAAGGAAGAACATTAATAAAATCAGCTTCTGCTACAGTGTAATGATAATTAATGACCATGAACCATTTTGATTCTACAAATCAATCTATGCTGAATCCTGAACTTCATACATCTAAGTTGGTTTTCAGTTTGCAAAGTGTTTTCTTGTGTCTTATTTTATTTGATTACACAAAAATCCTATGGAATATTTAAGATCATATTAACAAAACTAATGCTAATAATAATGTTGTTCCTATAATTTTCATTTATCTTAATTTTATAGATATTTAAAAAATGACAGCCAATATTTCCAAATTAATAAACAAAGAATAATTTTATTATTTTCCCAATCTGTATATTTTCACCACATAATCTTTATATTTAAAAAATCTCAAAATATATTATTTAAATAATACAAATAATGTAGTAGTAATTTTAATTGGGTCTTATTAGTTGAAAAGCACATAAAATAATTGTATCTTCTATTTCGACTTTATTAATATCTATGTATCATCAATTGGTCATTCAATAAGTGTCACAAATCAAGATGCCAGATTAAAAAAATACGTTCTGAAATAAAATGAGGGAAAAAACTAACTTGCGCCTCCCACTAACCATTAAACTTTCAACGATAGTGCTGCAAGCATTTTTTCTTTCATTCTTGAAGAAACATGAAATGAAAAAATATTATACAAAGTACTCCTTTTTCCTAGATAAAGGGGTATGTGTGTGTGTGTGTGTATGTGTGTGTGTGTTATATTTGGAAAGTTTTCTCCTTTCTATAATAAATAAGACAAAATAGAAAATCAACATGTAAGCATTTAATAAAAAGGGTATTGTCTCTAAGAAAACTTACTGCTGTTTTGATATATTAAACATATACATATAAGGAAGTAGTCTGTGTGTGAATTTGCTTTAATGTTTCACTGAGTTTTTAAATTTGACTTTAATATCTTTTTGTATTATAAATTCTGAGGAATACCCAATACATTTGACTATGGTTATGTGTAGTGGAAACAATATACAATAGAATCATTGCTAAATTAAATTTCAAAAAAGTCGTCAATAATCATTTAATTCAAATTGATAAACTTTTTTTAAAAACTGAGGAAAGGTAATGTTGCAGAGAGTTGGAAGATTCTAAATTACAACCTCTTTATTAACTACTGATATACAGGTTTGTCAAGTTAAAATTTATAATCCCACATATTTGAAAACAAGGGAGTTCTCTTAATTGTTTTGTACTCCAGAATGTGCTATGTTCCTAAGTTAATAATTTTGTTCTATTTGAATTCTGTTAACTTTTTTCCATTTATATTACAGTGATACAAACTGAAATAGTTGTTTACAGTGATGTAGTTCTGTTTTTGAAAAGGTGATTTTCACCTTTTTGCTTAATGCTATGGAAAAAGCATTTAATCACACGTAAGTGGGAAATTATCTCTTTTTTAAGTCAAAATAATGACTTAAAGTGTTAACCTTCGGAATTAGATATTTACTTTTTTGTCTTTCAATGTGTTTTTTATATAAATTGTATTGTGTACATTAAAAGGGATCAATATGATGCTATGTAATACATATGTATTAAAATGACGACTGTAGTGAAGCAAATTAACTTATCCATCATCTCACATAGTTACCAATTTTTTGTGCTTGACTTGAATAGCTAAAATCTACTCATTCAGCAGGAATCCCAAATAAAGTACGATTTTATTAACTATAGTCTTCATAGACCTTAGATCCTTAGACTTACTCATCCTATGTATCTGCTGCTTTATAAACTGACTTACATCTCCCCATTTCAGCTCACCCTCAGTTCCTGGTTACCATTCTTTTCTTCTCCATCTCTGTGTATTTGATTTTTTTTTTCTTTTTCTTTCTTTCCTTTTTTTTTTTTTTTGTTCAAGATTCTACCTATGTGAGATCATGCAATATGTTTCTGTGTCTGACTTATTTCACCCAGCATCATGGCCTCCAGTTTTATCTCTGTTGTGCAAATGGCAGAATCTCCTTTTTAAGACTGAATAATGTTCCCTTGTATATGTATACACTATGATTTCTTTATTCATTTATTCATTAAAGGAAATTTAGTATTTTTTTTATTTCCATATTTTGGCTAGCGATAAAGCTTCGTGACATTGGTCTTTACAAAGAATAATTATCTTAATGTTTTTCATGATCTTTAAACAATATATCAACCTTATTTAGGTTTCATAGCAAATATGACTGTAGGGAGTTCAAAATATAACATATATTTTACAACTTTCCATAGTTCTGAAAAAAAAACCACCAAATTCAAATCTTTTTCTTTTCTGAAAGCAAACCACTTTCTGTCCTGCCCTTCAAAAATTTACTTCTTCAATATGGAGGTAGAGCACTGCTCCTACCGTGCAATGCCTTTGAGGGCAAAACATAAATTTCTTTGAAGGACAGAGAGAAAATGATCTATGAGTTTCCTCTTGAAAATTTCTAACATAAGCTTATTAAGAATTGAAGTTGTTTATATTTTATTAGTTGTGTTTATGCTTTTCTTCAGCTTTTAATTTAGCTACCTTTATAATATATCCAAGGAGTGCCATTGGAAAAAGAGTCATGATGGATTTAAACTAAATACCGAGGTCATTATTATGTATCAATTTTAGTAACAGTTTGCTAGGGCTGCTATAACAAAGTATCTTGAGCTTAGTGGCTTAAGTAGAGTAAATGTATTGCCTCCAGTTGTCTTGGCTAAGAGTCCAAGAAGATAATCTTCAGGGTTGGTTCCTTCTGAGGGCCGTAAAGATGAATTCATTCCACATTTTTCTTCTGGCTTTGGCCAGCTTGTTGGCCATATGTAGCATTTCTTGACCTTCAGAAGCATTGCCCCAATCTCTGCTTTCATCTTCACATTTTCCTTGTGTGTTTCTTTGTGTGTGCTCTAATTTCCCCTTTTTATAAGGACGCCAGTTACATTGGACTAGGAGCCCAGTCCACCCTACTCTAATATAACCTCATCTTAACTAATTACATCTGCAAAACTCTTATTTCCAAATAAGGTCACCTTCTGAGGTACTGGTGTTAGGACTTCAACATGTGAATTTTTGGTGAACACAATTCAACCATAACACATGCTTAGCTATCAAATCTCAGTACACAATAGGAGGCATGACCATTTTTGGCATGAGATGAACTTGAAGAACAGACTGAAGGGTGGCAGGTGAGGAGAGGCAGACGCAGGGAAATCAGAAAGGAACCTATTTTTGCAGTCCAGGAAAAACCTGATAATAGGCCAGAATTAGCAGAGAGTTGGCAGTGGATATGATGAGAAATACAATTGAGACAGATAATTACAATTATATGCTAATGGGTTAAATGCTGTCTATATGAGAGAGTTATGAGTCAATGATGTTTCCTGGTTTTAGGCCTAAGAAACTAGGTGGAGAATTGTACCAATTTCAGAGAAAGAAAATCCTGTGAAAGAAGCAGACTTGTAGAGTAAACCTAGAGTTTTCTGTGCTCCTGTAATGAGAAAAGCACAAAATGTCTATTAGGCATGTAAGTAATAACGCCAAAAGCTATCGGTATATATACTTCGAAATTTAATGACAGAGCATTTGCTGGTTAAATGAACTGACACCGAGCTCTGGGAGTGAACTGGGAAATGGAGGTTGGCTTTAGAAACATTTTAATTTGCAACTTTTAAAAAACTTTAAATAGTATAATTTTGAAAATGTTTCTCATTAAATGGCCAAAGTCAGTTGATATGTGAACGTAATTGCAAACTCTCATGGGAAATTGAGCATCGGCATTGAGTGATTCTGTCTAGTCTTTTCATCTTAAATTCTATCAGTGAGGCTATAGTTTTCTATAATTAAACTCTCATCGCCCATTCCACTGCTACCACTATAGACCGACAGCTCTCACTGGTCTAGGTTCTCTTTCCTCCTTGTGGTTCTCTGAACATGTCAAGCATGTTCTTTTGGAAGAAGCTGTGCACTTGATGGTACCTCAACCTGGAATTTCCTCCCCTGCTTTCAATAGGCCTTTGTTTAAGTGTTGCCTCTTCTGAGATTCCTTCTTTGACTATCCTACATAGAAGAGTATGTTTTCCCTATTACTTTCTCTCTCTTCCTCTGCTTTATCTTTCTTTATAGCATTTTTCCCCATTGATATGTTATACATTTATTTAACTATTACTTGCCTCCCTAGAATATCAACTCCATCCTTACCTATTTTTAAACTACAGCATCAGCAGAGCCTAAGAATTTGGCAGATACTAGGTATCCTATTTTATGAATATTGTTGAATATGTGTCAATTATCCATAGTAAGGTTATTGATAAACTTAACCATCCTTTGCAAATATAATTAAATTACAGCACATTCATACTACAGCCATCTTGATGAAACATTCCTATTAAAATAACATTTACTATCTCAAAATTGTGAGATCATCGACTTTGGAATTATCAAAATCAATCTTTCAATATTATGGGAATATATTTAGCAAACAGAGAAACAGAAATCCTCCTTTATGATTATAAGAAACAGAGAAGGTTTATATTCATATATAATGACTGCTATATAAATATTTGCTAATATACTTTCTAATCTAAATGTGTTTGATTTTAATTTAGGGTCTTGTATTCTCAAATACATATTTCTATTTTCTTACTACTGAAGCTTATAGCCAGCTCTTTCCTAGATTAAATTTTAATTAAAGCTGAGTTGAAATAGTTAATAGTTTGTTTATACACCGCTGTTATAAAATCACATTGTACATACTCTGATACATATAAAAATAAATGTTATTAAGGAAACTTCCCAAAAATAACATATAAGATTATGTATCTATTTTATCATATATTATTGTCAAATTCTTTCTCTTTCCACCTGTTTGAAATTAGATCCTTGCTTGCTAAGCAAATTAATCATTACTCAACTGTTCTTTTTATAGAAATGAAGCTTATTATTTTCTTCTCAACCGTCTCTCATTACAACATGTGTTAGAAGTATCAATTTTATATTTATATTAAATTAAATTGATTTTATTCCCTAATATTAGTTTCAGAAAAGGGAATTATAATATTGTCATGAAATGGCAAAACACATGTTATATAAATAATCACTCTCCTGTTAAAGTCCCTAGTGAGTTCATTGTTTTCCTTGCATTTATGTAAAAACTAGCTTTTGTCTCAATTACTTGTTTACAAAATTATAAATGCTATGAGAATGCACTTCACCTTTATTGAGCTGAATGGGGGATGATATAAGCTAAATTAAATTATTGAAGTTATCATTTTTGCTGTTCATTGTGGAACCAGCTTAATTGAATTATTTCCAGCATTGGTATAAATGTCTTGAACTTTTCAACTTTGTAAAAATGTTGGCAACCCGTTATTTTTTGGATTCAGAATCTAACATGGTGATTTCTGTGTTGAAGAATGACAAATGCATCTCAATTGTTACATTTCCTCTATATTGTCTACAATACATAAAAAGACAAAGAAATAAAATTGATTATTGCCTTAGTAGGGCACATTCACTCCTGCACAGTGAATTTCAGAAGAAATTTAAATATGTGGTTTCATTTTAAAACTTGTATGATTGAAGCAGTAAAGAGATTCAAAATATGAAGCATCCAAAGTAGAATATATTTGTTTTGTTTCTTATTTCTTTTAAAGAAAGTGATCTTTTTTGGAAATAAAGATAAAAAAGAGTCCCATAACGTTACACCCGCAGTGTACCCCTGACTTTTAAAGAAAGGGGGATTATTGCATTGAAAATGCCAAGTTTTTTAAAAAGTCACTATCATAACTTGATAAGCATCTTGAAAAGACATTTCAATTTTGCCACCAATGCATGTCAAATTTCTCATCCACTACTGACCCATTTGACAGATTTTATTTTCCTTATAATACATGGGATAGGTACATTTTAAATAACTTTTCTGCTGCTGTATTAAATACCGTATATCTTAGAATCAGCTAAAACACTTTAGATTTTTGTGTGTGTTTTTTTTCTGGTGTTTTAAGTTTCTATCAGCTACAATCTTTGAGGTTAAGTTTGTATATCTAAAAAGTTATTTCCCTAAAATTGCATGTAAGACACTGTCAATCACATAAATATTCTCCATGTTAACAGGTTCATATAAAAATTGAAATGCAATTTCTTTCTAATTCTTTTCTAAATTTCTTGATGAGCCTCAGTGAGATCATTTGTAGCCTAGGAGTTGCAAATCCCTTCATCTTTAGGTCATTTATAGACCTGCCAACTGGATTTGTGTGCTGTTAAAATGCTTAAAACATACCCCATTCCTTTAAAACATAAATTTTACCTTCTATCTCTATCTACATCTATATTTTCTATCAATTATCTAACAATTATCTGTCTGTCTATCTATCTATCTATCTATCTATCTATCTATCTATCTATCTATCTATCTATCTATCTATCAATCATCTATTTACCGGCTGACAGAGACAGAGAGAAAACACAATGTTTCATCTTTAGTTTCTCGTAATAAAGACAAATTTTTCTAGTAATCTTCTGCAGAAAGACTTTCTGAGAGGTTTTAATTGTCTTTATCTCTTACCCCTACAATGCTTTTTGATTGTCCTAGAATCACTTACAATCTTTTGTAGATCAATGTTTGAGTTTTTGTGGTAGTTCAATCATTATAATTAAATAAGTTTTTAGTAATGTCTCTATAGAATCATGAATAGATACATATTTTCAGTCTTATTAACTATGTTTTCTTTAAATTTACTTACATATATTTACTAAATACATAATTATCCATAAATATCCATAATTATATCTCTTGGATAAAAGTGATAAACCCTCTTTCTCAGTATTTTACAAAATATTATTAGAAATAGGGTTTATAATCACATAATTAAATGATATAGCAAGAACATTTTCTGTCTATTCTGACAAATCTTCCTCATGGCACTCATTTCCTGTGAGTGCTCATGGCATTGCGTGACTGCCTGTCACCTGAATACCCTCATTACAGAACCCTCACTGCTCAGTCCATCTGTTATTCATTACAGTCCATAAAGTAATCACCACAACACACTGTACATTGACTACCCCTCTGTTGTTTGTGTGAAAAATCAGGCAGTTTTCGGGCTGAGTGATGGAGAGAGAAGTTACCACTTTTACCTTCTTTCCCTTAGTGCTTTGATTAAACCTTAACAAAATATAACTACTATAGAAATGCCTTGTATTTTACACAATGTTCAAAATAGGAACAACTTGCTCTTTACATCGCCAATTAACCTGGGGTCAGTTTCAAGATTTAAGATTTACATAAGGAATCTGACATTAAGATACACTGAGGAAAGATTTTTAAAAAATATTTCCTCAATGCATTCAAGGAACATTTCCCAATCTCCTGAAATGTGTAATATACTATTTAAGATCACTGTGATCATCAGAGAATGCATATGACTTGATAAAGAGGGAAAAGAAAGAGACAAACAGGACTGGGATGCTTGAAATGTACTGGCATTCACAATGTTGGCACCCTTGAGGAAAACAGCTTGCTGTGGGGAGGGAGCCGAAGAAAATATGTTCAGTTTTGAGGTTTATTTTGAAGTGGCAGAAAGACACAAACATGAAACTAGACCTCAAGTAAATCATCAGTGGTAGTTATATGTATTTGTCATTCATCACAGTAGCTTAGTGGAATTACTAATATTTACTGAATAATATTCATATCCCAACCGCCATTCATAGATCCGCATCTCTATTAACCATTTGTATGTATACCACAATCGTAAAGAATAGAGAAAATTATAATCTCAATTTTTCATCCGCAATAATTGAGACATATTGTGTCAATTTCTCAAATCCGCATAACTAATAAGTGTTTGATGGATTTTAACTTAGAAATCTCAGCTCCATATCCTATTATTTTACCTAAACCTACACATAACCTGTTTTTATCAAGAGCAAGTTGGCTTTAAAATTCTATTCTTTGCAGTTTAATCTTTCTAAAATAAACTATTGCAGTAGATGTTTTAAAAATATATATTTTAGTAATGGAATTATTTTTTATTAAATATTTTTAAAGCCACCAAAAATTATACCTATGTTAGGAAAAAATCCTTGGAATGAAGATAATTTGGGATGTAGGCTTTGGATATATTGTTTGATTTTTAAAGGAAATTACGCCTAGCTAGGTTACTTGCTCAGATGTACCTGTTTTCTGTTAATTTCTGAATTCTGGTGAAATAGCCACCTAACTGCTGGGCTTTTCACTGTACCAAGAATTCATGCTGATTATAACGACCAAGCTGCAGATGAGTGGAGTGGGAGAGGAAAGATCTGCTAAACTCAATCAGAATTGACTTGTGAAAAATACTCAACAGAAAGCGATAAAATTATTGAAACTCCTTAGCTATAAGTTGTAGTACCTAACTGGTGGATGCTTTATCCAGGTATGTTTTTCCTTGCCCATCTTTTAGGGTGACCGTTCCCTATTTCTAGATGTAATGCTACAACATTAGTTCTGGGAAGCCCAGATAGCAAAATACAGAACCAAGGTAGGCATACCAGGTCCAGAGACCAACTTCTCATGTAAACTGTGCCAATCTGTGTCCTCTGCTTGGAATTTGTATATTGGAATGTGGACATTTAGCCTCAGAATAGCTAGCTTCTTGGGTGGAAGAAATGTAAATTTGCAAGATGTTGGAGGCTACTTTTCAACATGTATTCTTGGAAGCAGAGATATCAGTTTGCAACAAAACAAGGAATTACTGTTTTTGGTTTCATTTTCTATTGTTATCACAGCATCCACTGTGGGCTCACTAGGTCCTGGACCTTGTATTATGCTTAAACACTTGTATAATTATAAAGCATTCCCTTTTCTGTTCAAACTGGAATTGGAATTAATTTAAACTATGATGCCAAACTCTTATATTAATACTGTAGCTTTCAGGGAACAACAAGCTGTTCATGATCAACTATATCAGAAATAAAGTTGGAATGTGAATTTTAAAACTTCCAGAAAGATCAAATCCCTGTATTCCTTGGGATGTAAGGAATTAAGAAGAATTGTAAAGATTAATGCTTATGCAAGGCATTTATAGAAACTGAAATTGTAAAAAAAAAAAAAAAACAAAAAAACTAAAGTCTGTTCTGATAATAGGAAACACTGGTTTATTAAAATTACATTGTTCTTCCATGTGTGGAAAAGCCCCTGAAATTACATTCATACTCTGTATTAGGCAAATGAGTAAGTAAAGGATTCCATGAGAGAAGTCATGTTCTAGCAAATATTAGGAAGAGCCATGCAAAGTGTTTGTACAGGTTTGGAGAGATGTATTTTTATGTTATTTTGGATTCACCACCGAGATAAGGCTAAAAAGTCTTTGAAACCGAAAAGTGAAGACGTTGATGGAAAACATCTGAAATTATGACCTTTATCTGATCACATCTGACACGATGGCATAATATGAGATTGTCCTCAAATCATCAAATGGACTAGTATCTGTGATTGATTTCACAGTAATGTTAATTTTTAATTTTTGTGGGTACATAGTAGGTGGATATATTTATGGGTTACATGAGACATTTTGATATAGGCATGCAATGCGTGATAATCACATCAGAATAAAAATCACCTCAAGCATTTATCTTTTGTGTTATGAAAAAATCCAATTATACTCTTATAGTTATTTAAAAATGTACAATTAAATCATTTTTGGCTATAGTCAGCCTGTTGTGCTGGCAAATACTAGGTCTTACTCACTCTTTCTGTTTTTTTTTTTTTTTTTTTTTTGTACCCATTAACCAGTTCGATGAGTGAAAGAAACAGTTTTGTAAAATTATTGACCTCATATTAAGTATTGTTGCAAATGTAACATCAAAAGTTATAATTAACTATAGAAAAATAAAGCAAGTTTGAATGTAGATATAAATATATATGATATATATATATGTATGTTTGTGTTAAGTGTGCATACACGTGTGTATGTCTATGTGTGTCCATGTGTGCTTAAGTACATATATGTGTGTGTGTATATGTGTGTGTGTGTGTGTATTGCTTTGAACAATGGCTTGCAACAGTGTTCCAAAAGTAGTTGAAAGATCATCTACCAATTGAAACAGGAACACTGTTGATTTGCAGGTGGAAGGTAATTGTGAGCAGAGTCCTGATATGTAATAAAACAAAACTGATGATAAAATGCCAATTTTCTTGGCATGATGAGAAGCTGCATTTAATTAGTTCCAGATATACCTGATAGGATTGAGAAAAGGATTGGTTTTTGAATAATGAACTTCTTGTTCCCATGACTAGGGTAATTTGGGGTGAACACTCTCTCATATTAAAATGAGCAGGTAAAACTGGAAAATTTGTGGAATATGAGCTTGGCCAAGCTCCAAAACTCCATCTGAATCAGGTTAAGAATTGGTAAAAGTCTAATACCCATACCCTGCAAGTCACAGAATAACTGATAGGGAAAAAGAAGATTGATCAGAGAGTGAAAGAACCATATACATTTGCAGCCAGTCTGAGATTTGAATTTGGATTAAGACATTTGAATTAAAAGCCTATGTGAAAGGTGTAAACATGATCATTTAATCTTACCTGAAACTAATTTTTGAAGTTGTTACTGTGAATTAAAAAAGGAATCTCATTTCTTAGTCACCAAATAGTTTGTGAAGATTTTTCTTAACTCAACTGGACCTCATATTTCTCACAATGAACACTTTAGAGGTGAAATAAAAGACTCTATGAGAGGGACTATTACCCAGAATGAGAGGGTGAGGACACTGTCCTCATAAACAGACCTATACTTATTACTCTTGGCATTCCAGAGAGAGCATAATTCATGTGTATTAATGTTGATTCCAGTGTAGAAACCACTGTCTATAAGGGATCATCAGTGTGAGATATAGCCAGATATTACAACTAGATACTTTTTTGGAAACCATTTTTCTAACACTCATTTCAGAAAATAATTTGTACATCATAATCTTTGTTAAGACTGTAAAAATTTCACTAGGGGAAGCGAAAGGCAATATAGGTGGAAAAAAATTCTTTTCCTAAACAGGAGAAGAAAACCTCCTATTGCATCTGTATCTGTACCGTTTTTGATTGGCACATTTTTATGATAGGACTATAACTACACTTTTGCTAGAATAATGTATATTATTATCTTATCAGTTAGATAAGAAAGTAAAAATCCAGGAATAATTTGTGTATTAGGATTTTCTAGAGAGGCAGGACTAATAGGATACAGGTAGCTATGAAAGGGAGTTTATTAAGGAGTATTGATTCACACGATCACACGATGAAGTCTTACAATAGGCCGTCTGCAAGTTGAGGAGCAAGGAAGTCAGCTCCAGTCTCAAAACCTCAAAAGTAGGGAAGTCAGCGGTGCTGACTGAGTCTGTGACTGAAGGCCTGAGAGCCCTGGTGAACCACTAGTGTAATTCCAAGAGTCCAAAAGTTGAAGAACTTGGAGTCCGTTGTTCCAGGGCAGCAAGCATCCCGCACAGGAGAAAGACAAAGGCTGGAAAACTCAACCAGTCTAGTTCTTCCATGTTTTTCTGCCTGCTTTTATTCTAGCTGTGCTGGCAGCTGATTAGATGGTGCCCACCTAGATTGAGAGTGGGTCTGCCTTTCCCAGTCTGGCAACATCCTCACAGACACACCCAGAAACAATACTTTGCATCCTGCAATCCAATCAAATTGACATTCAATATTAACCATCACAGTTGATATGTAAGAAATAGAAGGATAAAGAATTGTTCTATTAGAAATATAAAATGATAATAATTGTAATTAGTTCAACCTTGGGATGCTACGGAAAAGAGAGTAGAGGTTGAAGGCCAAGATCTTGGGGAAGAAAAGAATTGCCTGGATGACACTCAAGAAGATAGCGTTGCAAAGAGCCTGTGGTGAGAGAGCCACAAGTATGAGACTCAGGGCCTGGTATTGTATTAATAATCAGTACTAGGCTTAATCATACTGACTGATCTTACCTTTGAGCTCAGGGTGGAGCTTTATTATATGTGGTTAATGAAGCATATTCTGCTTTATATGCCACAGTGACCATTGTGAAGTTCTTTCAGGGATGCTGAAATAACTTTATCATCTATCAGTGTAAACTAAAATGTCATCTTTGGATATTCTTTGACAATATAGAAAAGACTCTGAATGGTAACATAAATGATAATTAAAAAAGAATTTTATAATTTCTAATACTTAACTCATTTATGCATTTTGTCAACCAGTAAATAAATCAATGATAAAAAAAAACCCTTTATTTTCAAAGTAAATCAACTTGATTTTAAATTCATAAGGACATAGATTATTCCATTAGTGTACATTATTTAATCAAAGATTTAAAGTTTCACAAAAATACCTAAGAATATATAAAGATTATATAATAAGTGTCTGACCAGTCAAAATTCAGAAACTAATATAAAAATTATATGGTAAATAATGTAAATGAAAAAGGTAATATAAACTTGAGTCTACAAATGAGTAAAATATGAAGAAAACAACTACAACTTTTTAAAATGTGAGAGTCAAAAATCAAAATTAAAATATACTCAGTAGAAATGTTGAGAAAGGGAAGTGATTTACATTGGGGAAGGAATCTGAAAACAGAATCATACACAATACGATACTATTCAGCCATAAAAATGAAGAAAATTCTATCATTTTTCACAACGTGGATGAACCTGGAGGGCATTATGGCAAGTGAAATAAGTCAGGCACAAAAGATAAATGTTACATAATCTCACTTGTATGTGGAATCTTAAAAAGTTAAATGTATAGAAGTAGCAAATAAAATAGTAGTTACCATCGGCTGGGGGAATGGGAGTGGGAAAGGAAGGAATGGGAAGATGTTGCTCAAAGGGTACAGAGTTTCAGTTAGACAGGAGTAATAAGTTTTGAGATCTGTTGCACAACACGGTGACTATATTTAAAAATAAAGTATTATATATTTTAAAATAACTAAAATAGTATCAAATGTCTTACCATAAAAATGATAAGTAATGAGGTAATGAATATATTAATTAATTTGCTTTAATCATTCTGCATTGTACACATATATCAAATCATACATTGTACTCCATAAATAACATTTTTAAAAAGAAAAAGGAGACATGGGTAAAATATATAAAACTAAAGATTATCATCTTTTGTCTTCAAACTACTTTATTATTTCAAAAATTTTTAGTTCCTTTAATAAAAACATTTTTTGATATACATTTCACATATTCATGGGGTATGTGTGATATTTTGTTACGTGTCAGGAATGTGTAATGATCAAGTCAGGGTATTTGGGAAATTAATCACCTTGAATATTATTTTCCATATGTTGGAAACAATTCAAGTCCTTTCTTCTAGCGATTTTAAAACATATAGTACATTGTTGTTAACTATAGTCACCCTACTCTGCTTTCAAACAGTACAGCGTGTATCTTCTCTCTAACTGTACATTTGCAATCATTAACAGTCTCTCTTTATCCCTCACTCCTACTGACACAGCCTTCCTAGCCTTAAGTATCTATCCTTCTTTAACTTCATGAGAACAACTTTTTTACCTCCTTCATATGAGTGAGAACATGTGGTATTTGTCATTCTGTGCCTGTTTTATTTCACTTAACATTATGACCTTCAGTTCTATCCATGTTGCTCCAAATAACATAATTTCATTCATTTTATGACTGAATATTATTCCATTGTGTATATATGCCACATTTTCTTCATTCATCTGTTGATGTACACTTAGATTGATTCTACGTCTTTGTTATTGTGAATAGTGCTGCAATAAACATGTGAGTGTAGGTATCCCTTTGATATACTTATTGTTTTTCCTTTGGATAAATATATAGTAATGGGATTGCTGGGCCATAGGATAGTTGTATATTTAGTTTTTTGAGAAATATCTGTATTATTTTCTAGAGTGGCTCCACTAACTTACATTCTCATCAACAGTATATAATAGTATTATTTTCTCCTCATCCTTGCCAGCATCTGTTATGTATTTTTGTCTTTTTAATATAATCTGAAAAGAAATCAGAGTATTGTCTTTTTAATGTCATTATTATTATTATGGCTATTAGATTGTGAATTGTTTAATTCATCCATACATATTTACTATATACTTTAATTGAAAGTTTTGAATAATACCTACAAAATTCAAAAAACCTAGGAATATAATTATCCTTCCTATTGTATTAAAGAACAAAATACACTTATGAATACAGCACTAGAATGTCTTGTTAATCTAAGATTGATTTCTGCTTCTTAAATAAAAATCTTATTCAAGTTTTCCCTAATAAGATATGATTAAACATCACTTAATCTTTGTTTCTATTAATCCTATTTGTGATTTCTTTTCTTTTGAATTTGATTCTGAAATGCTCAACTTTTAATTCTAACATTGAGATTTATTTGTCTTCTAGCCATCTAACATTTTCCTATTTACATGTGTTTTATTAAGGTAATTATAGGTGAAAAATAAAAGAGAGTAGAAAAGGGAAGAGTTTCTATTCAGAAATTACTTCACATGTAGTTTGGGATAGCCCTTTGTATAAAAAGATGATGAATAAAAAAAGAAAAAAGACATATCAAATTCAGCTATGTGGGAGCAATTAAAAGATATAACCACTATAAAAATTTGTGCCTCTGTCTTCGATATTATCTCCAGAAATACTCTTATAAAACTTACATATAATATCTGAAGATAGACAATAACAGTATTATTTAAGTTAATTTAACTTTGAACTAAAATCTATAATTTCAGCAAACATTAGCATATTCAAGTGCTTTTCTGTAGGCACGTATGATACAAATATGTAAATGAAAGTTTTGCTTTCTATGAGCTCACTTTTAAAACTAGTAAGTTGGCATAGAAATACTCATTAGTACATTTCATTAAAATTACTACTAATACTAATACATATATTTGTGATACATTTGAACTAAAGCATTTAAAACAACATAGTTGAATTTTTTTTTCTTGTTCCAATGCCCTATGTACATACAAGTGTCGGATGTTATTGTAGAGATCACTCATTTTTTAAAAGATATATTACCTTTGTGTAATAATATATTTTAGAAAACTATCAGTTTGATTAACTTAATACAATTCATTTTCCGACATGAATAATTTATAACTATTTCACTGACTGAATAGAGTTCATTAAATTCTATTGATCCTGTGGCATAATTGTATATGGAATGATTAATGCATGAAGTTAAATTATCAGTTATTAAACAAAGACTACTGACATCATGTCTTTCATAATTAAGAGAGTGCTCCAACACATAATGTGGGGGAAAATGATGAGAGTAACGAGATAATTGAAAGCTAACTATTATTAGAAACTGTCCCGTAATTGAGAGTTAATAATTCAATACACAATGGTTTCCAATTACGTTCTTATTTCTATTTTATTCACTTTCTTGGCCAGCTGATCTAAGTTTGTGTTAATTAATTGGAAAGAATCTTTTATTTTGAAATCAGTTTCATAAGGCATTGAAAGAAAAAGAAACAAACCCTTAGTGATTATTTATCTGAATGAAAACAACATGGTCACATATAACATCTAATATATGATGGCATTTAATGAGAAATACGTTTTTTCTTTTTTTCTATTTCATTGATATGGATTTGTGCTTGCAAGACAAGAAAGAATAAGGAATTTGAAAATAAAGTATTTCCTATTATGAAAAAATATTGTTTATTACTGTGAGGAAAATTTGATCAAGTAAAGTATTGCTAATATCTTTATGTTGCTCTTTCTGTAGTTCCACATTCTAACTATAAATTATTTGATATAAAGCTACAAAGTCGTATTTATCTTTGTAACTTCATAGCCTAAGAAAAAGTGCTTTTCACAAAAGTAAGCAATAAATAACAGTTTGAATAAAATAATAAAATAGCAAGAGGAAGAATATATAAATAAATGAATGACGTACAAAATATGTATTTTGGCTTAAGTGAATGAATTGTAATAGTTTTAAATGCACAAAATGATTTATTTCAGAAAGTAGTTTACTTTCAAAAATAGTTTGAATGTGAGAAAATTTAAGGATAAATTTATTTCAAAACTGGGGTAAAAATGACATTAATAATAGCTCACGTTTTTTGAATGCTTGCCATGTACCAGTTACGCTTTTAAGAGTCTAATGCATAATCAGGTTTAATTCCGGATATGAATCTATAAGGAAAATGCAAATTAAATTTAGCTTTATGCTAGTGTTAAAATTTATAGATTCTTCATACACACATCTAAGCTTTGCTTACCTTCTTCATTCCTAGGATCATTTAGTTACTATACCAATAAATGTCACTGTAGCTATCTAATACTCTACCTTTAGTTATTTTAGTAGATATTAAAAAGATTTTAAAACAGATGGAACAGCAACAATCTACCAAGTAAGTACACCAAATAAACATTTAATTTAAATTGAGTGATTTTGGCATAGAAAATATTTTGCTTTGTATATAAAATACCAGTAAGCTCTTTTATTATATTTATTATAGTCATTATTTTTTTCTGTAACATCAGTACTTAAATGAAACCAAGATATAAATTTCAAAGGTTTTGTACTCAAAAGACTTCCTAAATATTCTTGCATCTATTGGAACATTTGTATATTTGACCTGAAATCATTCATAGCAATTTATTTTAGTTTATGGACATTTCATTAAATTTGAGCAGAACATTCTGGTCTTTGCTTAGCAGATTACTCTTCCAAGCCCTTTTTTGCCAAAGTATTCACATTGATTAATTCCATTTTGTAAATGACATGTTAAAGTTCTTTTGTTATTATATTACTTTGGTTCAGCTTAAGAAAGGTAAAACTAGTTTTTTAGTCTGTGTTTTAGAAATTTTCTTTACAGAAAATTGCTTCATCTCTTCTCGACCTGCATTAAAAAGAAACTATATACCATGCCAACTTTTACTCTTTAGAAAGAAAATATGTAATGGTGTAAAATTACAATGAAAAAGTTATGAGTTTGTACTGGACAGAATGATCTTTCATAGAAATACTGTATTTTCTGGTATTGCCAATCTTCCTTCCTAGGTAAGAAAATAGTTTAGCTAATGAAAAATAAGCAATTCCATCTGCTTCAGATGAAATGGCTTAGGGGAATAATGCTGGAGATAATGCAGCTTGCATGTGTTTGTGTATATAAGGAACAGGAGCTGAGGGAGACACTCTTAAGAATACTGATTACAATGCAATATACGGTGGTCACCATGTAATTTTGCTTGTTTAGTTGAAGCTTTGAGACCCAACATAAAATCCCACTGCACATCTCTAGTAATAATAAGCAGAAAAATGGACGCCTAGAAAGAACAGATTCTAAGTACAGAAGGGACCATGATTAATCTCTCCTTTAGCTACACTCATGCTGATGGGGGAGGTTGCATAGATTTTGAAACTCTTTTGTCTTGAAATAAGGGAATGGGTTTTGTTTCCATTTCTAAGTATCTGCACAAAAAAAAAAAAATGCTTTCTTCAATTGAACTATATTAATGGAAGAGGTAAAATTGAAATTGGCTGACATTATTTAAGTTAATCCAGAAAGTACTCACAACTTCTATGTATGTATTCATTCATACGTATGTCTATGTATGCCTGCACATGAATCTACATCCACTCCCTTCCCTATATGTATACTGTTGTATGTATGTATTTATGTACACATGTATCTGTATTAGACTATTCTCACATTGCTATAAAGGAATACCTGAGATTGGATACTTTATTTTAAAAAGATGTTTAATTGGCTCACAGTTCAGCAAGCTTTACAGAAAACACAGTATCAATGTCTACTTGGCTTCTGGGGAGGCTTCAGGAAGCTTACAGTCATGGCAAAAAGCAAAGGGGGGCAGGCACATCACATGGCAAAAGCAGGAGCAAGGAAGGGGCACGGGGAGGTGTTACACACTTTGAAATGACCAAATCTCAGGAGAACTCATTATCATAATAGCACCAAGAGGAATAGTGCTAAACATTCATGAGAAATCCATGATCCAGTCACCTCCCATCACGCCCCACCTCCAACACTGGGGATTACATTTCAACTTGAGACTTGGGTGAGACATCCAGATTATATCATAGTCTATCTGTCTGCTTGTATGTCTATCTAGCATCATTTTTTTTCTACTGGGAAATGGGGTGTAAAGTTTTTCAACTTTTCATTATTGTAATTAGACTAAGTCTTTAGTTGCTCTGAAAGAGACAGAAAAAATGCGTATACAAACAAATAAAATTTAAGCAGAGTGGAACTCAAAATGCTTGGTTAGTCTGCTGGCATTATCAAATATCTCTTATATGATAATGACATATTTTAATCCTTTAGTGTTTTGATTATTTAATGTATCGCATGGGTCAACTAATCTACCAAAATGGCATTTACTGAGCTTGATGAAGAAATATATCATCCTTCTGTTGATCCTTTGTACCCTAGACAAATTGTCTTCTATTATGGTTTTGAGTACATCAAAGAGTGTTTTAAATATTTTTCTTGGGATAAAATAAAGAAACAAAGCACTGGGTACAACATTGATTTTTCAGTATTATCCAGCCTTTTTGGTCCTAGAATAAGACCACGTGGATATGCAAGCCTAGTCTAATGCCTATGTGACACAGTTAAATTTGTACTGGGCTCTATTTTTGCTTATCTTTAAAAAAACAGGAAGGCATGCAGACAGAACTTCCTCCTCAGGAGAACCAGGTAAAAACTGGTTAGAACCAAGATGGTTGACTGGATGGCCTCAAATTGACCTCAGATTTCATTATATTCTAAATTTCATGCTAAAATGGTACTTCCTTTAATGTCATGACAATTGATAATCACCATGATAAGGACTGGAGAAAACCATAAACGGGCAAAAAGAAGGCAGTACTCTGGTTCTGAAAAGTTCACTGCCCATTCCCAGAAAGGACATGAATATTTCCCTTGTTTTTAATGCACAAACCTTTATTAGAAAAAAAAAAATTACTATTTTTTTAACAGGTAATGGCTAATGTGGAAATTCTGTTCTTACAATAAATAAAATGGAAGGGTAAAGAGAAGTGGAACAGTACCCTTTGGAGGAGGACAAAGACACCCAAAACTGAACACAAAAACCCAAATACTGGATTCTATACGTTTTGGATTCACAGCAACCATTCCTATTTCCCCAGGGTGAGGGAACCTAAGGCAGGCAGTAAGTGGTGCACGCGGCCCCCTCACCCTCAGGATGTCTATAGCCCTCAGGAGGGAATAAGAGTTTGAGTTCTCAGGAATGATCACTGAGGCCAAGGAATCCTTTGTGAGGACGAAACCAGCTGGTGACAGGCTCCAAAGGCCTTCAAGACAGATTAGAGGATTGCAGATGTCCTTTCTGAGCTATACTTAAACCTCTAGTCCCACACACCTGACAAATACAAGTGTCTGCACCTGGGACATTTTTCCAGAAGCCCCTTTATTTGAGGACTTCTACTATCAGTGCCCTTCATCTTTAGCTTCACCAGATAATCTCTTCCTGAAGACTCTACTGCTGACTCCTAATTCTTGTGACGCTACCACATCTAGGTTGGTGATGGGCTCTAACCTTCCTTCCTCTTTTATGGAATAATAAACGGTCTTGGAGCCAGACCCCCACCCCACTTAGGCCCCGAAAAGCTCCCTCCCCAAGCTTGCATATTCACGGAGGTAGATAACTGACTTACCAGGTTCCCAGGACTGCCCAGCTTGGGCAAGCCCTGGGCTCTGCATCCTTCCAGTGGGGGTTGCAAATTTCCTCGAGTCAGAAGCCAGAGTCACTTGGGGTATGGGGCTCAGGGCCTGGTAAGAGTCTAAGTGCCCTTGTTAAGTGCCTGAGTTGGCACTAAATGGCACACGGTGGCCTAGAGGGGTCCCACAGGGAGACAGAGCTTGCCTCACATCCACCAACACACAGTTTCTTGGAATGTTGAAATTTGGATTTTCCGATGCACATTCAAAAAGGCACTACAAGTTTCTCCTGTTGCTCAAAAGACACTGCTCCCTCCTCCCATGTCCTTCTGAAGCGGCATCGTTGTCTGGGGTGAATACCCAAGGTTCTACGTCTCATGCCAAGGAAACCAAGTACATGGACACACAAGAATTGGGTTTAGGAGCAGAGGTTTGATAGGCAAAAGAAAGAGAAAGGAGAATAGCTCTCTCTCTTTTGAGAGAGATTGGTGCCCAAGTGGGACTTCTGAGTGCGGGGGGAATGCATCAGGTTTCATAGACTGGCTTGTGGAGGCGGTGTCTAATTTACATAGCACCCAAACATTGGTTGGACCAGGTGTGATGTTTATATAGCATGCAAAGAAGATGGTCATCCCACACTAATCTTCTTATTACGCAAATGGGTTTTCTACTTGGACAGTAACCATGTCCTGTGCTTTTTACTGTGCATGTCGTTGGCAAGCAAAAGAGAAAATGGAGCCGCTATGTTGAACATGCCTTGCCCCAGGTAGCCTTTTCCTACTGGCTCAGCTGCCAGCATTCACCCTTGCAAGCTTCTAGCTTGCCTTTCTATGTCTGCAGCTTGATATAGGCTGCTCTTTGTTAGAAAAGAAAACGATTTGGGGGCTGTTTTTCATTGAAAGGAAAACCTTACTGAGGACTTCCTTACCCTCACTATCTGTCTAAATAATTTCTTTTAAACTCCTGTATCACTACAAGTAAAAATGTTATATTTGGACCCCCTCACCTCTCACAGAACAAGAAGTTGGTTTGGGAACCACACTTCTACTCCTTCATTCTCTGGTCATTGAATAACGCTGCAGTTCTTGCCCGTCATTTTCAGTTTTATGTGTTGGCTTCATGATACTGTACTGAAAAGAATCCCATCTTTGGGGAGAAAAACTACTCAGTCAGTAAAATAACTGGCACCCTAGATGGGACCCTGGACTACATAGTCCACCTCCTTGTTTGGAAAGCCTCCTCACCTCTGTGTAGACTTGGCAGCTGGCATTTGACAGCATTAGCAAGCAAAGGATGCACATTCCTTTTGATTCTCAGTGTCAGCGATCAACTTTGGGAAAGGTAATCTCTTGTTATTGTCAGATGATAAGTACGCAGGCAAAGGATTGTACTGGAAAGGACCACTCCTTGTGCTATGGATGGTGGGGACGCTTGCCAAAAATCAGGATTGTGATGAGGATGGCTGGCACTGGATCGCTGTCTCACCCTCAGTAAAGGACACCTACCTACAAGAGTGCTTGAAAGTGTGGGAGACAGACTACAATTCTGTCCTGAGTAGAGCGTCTAGTGGAAGTCTTTGAAAGAGGGAGAGAGGAACCAAAGGGCTTACAGTCTGGACCACCGGATCAGGGAACTCCCTAATGGTAAGTGTGTGCATGTGTACTTCTCTGTTTACTCTTCTTAGTGTTTGTCTTCTCATGCCAGTAAAAACCTCTTCTGTGCCAATTTTCTTGCACCAGTGGAACTTGGGTTTCTCTCGTCTCAAAAATAATCCCTCCTGCTTCTACCTCTGTTCACTGCCAAAGATCAAAATGGCCTTGGCTGCTCTTCCAAGATGATAATCCAGAGGCTGTGGGGTCAAGAGACTACTTTTGTTTTGAGGGATTGGACGAAATCTCCATCATGAAGTTAAGGCATGTAGGGGAGACTGTCAGAGACAGGGTTCCAGGGACTCCTGCCTGGCCTTCAGGAAGGCATTGGGACATCTGAGTGTGACAATCAGTATTGGTTTTATGCACAGTAAGGACAATGCACACTTCAAATGGTTAATTTGCAACTACAGAATTAAGTAGAGTTCTCCAAAGTTCTCTATCTTCCTCTCTTTTCTTCTCTGCCTGGTTTGAATCTGCTGTTACTAAACTGCTGGTGCTGAGGTAAGACTTATTAGAACTATTATTTATGGTTTACCAGAAATATAAACATTGGAAACTTGTTTGAAACTGAAGAAAAAGTAAACAAAGGCTTTTAAAAATTGAACTGCCATACTGACTGCTATACCTAAACTTTGGTTTAACCATGTGAGTAGGTTCCACTTTTGTCAGAAAAATAATTTAGATCTAGATATATTTTATAAAATGGTATGTTTTATTTCTATATTATGTCTAAAATCAAAGATCAAAGTTATTGGATTGTAGTTTGTGTGTGTGTATACATGTTTAGATGTATTTATGTGCATGTACGTGCATCATACTATGTTGTGTCTAGCATGCTACCAAATTGGAGTCTAAGTAAATGAGCACTCATAAGTTAATCCCAAATGCTCTTCAAATTCATGTGAATTTAGTAATCTTTGGTAAATAAAATAGCTTTACAGTTATTGGTAAAATAAAACTAAACATGTCTTCATAATTGTTAGCATACTTTTTTCTGGGTTTACTGATTATTTTATATTTGCTTTTGCTAGATATTTTAAGATGTGAGGATTTGGCATGAAGATTATAAGATTCTAAACCAAGCCAAAACCAAATAATCTTTAGGCTTTTTTTTTTTTTTTGACAAATAAGACTAATA
This sequence comes from Mandrillus leucophaeus, assembly GCF_000951045.1. Taxonomy (NCBI): domain Eukaryota; kingdom Metazoa; phylum Chordata; class Mammalia; order Primates; family Cercopithecidae; genus Mandrillus; species Mandrillus leucophaeus. The sequence goes on from NW_012105031.1 coordinate 2,782,870, forward strand.
ATATTGCTAGTTCAATAAAAAACAACTGAATCTTCTGGGTTAGTGGTAAAGATACCTAGCTGTTTAACTTTAAGGTGTTACTTAGGTTAACACTTGAGGTTATCAGGTTATAAGGAATAGTAAATAGAAAAATAACTTGAAATGATGACTAGCTTTGTGTAATATTTCAGTTTTCAGAAGTTATGTAGATAAACTGTTAAAAATAGAAGAATTGAGTAAATATAAATTGGGATAAATTCTTGTAGGTAAATTTTCGTGTAATTTAAAATCTTAAAATTATTTTGAATTATTTAATAGATCCTAGTTAGATTTCCAACTAAAAAGCAAATGTGATATGGAAAACTGTTTCTAAACACTACAGAAGGATTTCATGTATAAAATGATAATGTGTAATAAATAGTTCAAGATTTCTTGCTTCTGAAGTTTTCATTAAAATTTAAGGTTACTAAGAATAATAATCCTAGTGAACATACAATTCTGCAAGTTATGTTTTAATTAAAAAATTAAAAAGTATATGTAGTTTGAAGGTTATTTAAAAATTATTTATTAAAAATGTAGAATAAACACTAGGGGAGAGAGAGAGACAAAGATAATTATGGATATAAAGATATATTTGGGGCAAGAAAGGTTATGAAGAAAAGAGAATAATTTTGCATGAGAAAGGATCTCATATGGTAAACTGTTGTTCCAAACCCAAATGACTGATATTTAGAAAACAGGTAGTATAAGACCAGTTAAAAAGTCCAAATATGTTGTAAATAGTCTGTGTAAATTGTGATAAATTGCAAGATAAATTTTGGGCCGGCCATGGTGGCTCACGCCTATAATCCCAGCACTTTGGGAGGCCGAGGTGGGTGGATCACTTGAGGCCAGGAGTTTGAGACCAGCCTTGCCAGCACAGTGAAACCCCATCACTACCAAAAAAATACAAAAATTTGTTGAGCATGGTGGCATGCTCCTTTAGACCCAGCTGCTCAGGAGGCTGAGGCAGAAGAATTGCTTGAACCTGGGAGGTGGAGGTTGCAGTGAATCCAGGTCATGCCACTGTATTGCAGCCTGGGTGATAGAGTGAGATCTTATTTCAAAAAAAAAAAAAAAGAAAGAAAAAAGAAAAAAAAAGAAATTTTGTATGTAATCAGGTTGGTGATAATTGAAAGAAAATTATTTGTAACAGTCTTTCTAAATTTTGTTCCCCTATGTTAGAACAAGGTTTACTTCAGATATTGATTTGCTGTTAATAAAATTATAAGAGGATTTCACCAATTTTTAAATTCTATAACCTTTTACATACAACTTCCTTAACTCCAATAGCCTCTGCCATCAACACACTCTCTCCCTGCCAATCACTCTCAGACTCCTCTGAGGAAATCAGTCTAGACAATACCTGGGGCAGAATATCTTACCAGACTTCCTCTATAATGCCTCACCAGTAGGTTCCCAATGGGGAAAGAGGAATGGTTACTGTACATGTTCTCTTTGCAACTTCAGATCTTTATAACTGGAAACCTCATTCTAAAGAACAGAAAGAGAACCTGAGGGGTTTCAAAACCTCAATCGGACCCAAGACTCCCACTGGGAAGATGTTCATTTCCATTTGAATATTTGAACATTCTCCTCCCTAGAACAGAAAGAAATCTCTGTTATGAGAAGGAATAGGGAAGAAGCAAACCAAGCCCACAGGTACAAGGGAAAAAAATTCTGCTAAGAATGCAGGGAATGAGGCTGTGATGGACCTTGACCCCCTCTGGGACTCTCACATAGGGATGGGGAAGGCAAGACTCACGCACTATCAACCGCTATTGTTAAAGAGAATAAAGACCACAGGGAAAAGATCCACTAACTGGGATAAACTAAAAGAGATTAATTGAGAACCCCAGGAAAGACTATCTATTTTCCTAGAAAGATTGAGGAAAAATATGAGGATATATGCTCCTCTTAATTCTGATTCAGAAGATGAAGAGGCAATTGTAAAATCTGACTCTGTCTTTCAGAGCATATCAGACATTAGACCTAACTCCAAAAAATAGAATTAGAGCTTGATGCTGCCATCTCCATACTAGAAGACCTGGCCATAAGGTGTTTAACAACTGATATAGGGAAGAGGAATATAAAGATAAAAAGGCCAAGCAGAAAGCCCACAAACTGGCTGCTGCTTCTAGTGCCAATCAGATAACTAACGGGATATGTATTTATGAAGAACCACAGCTCTGCTGAGGGACCCTCAGCTCCCCTAGCCAACAGAAATGATCTCAAAGACCTAAGAGACTAGGATCAAATGAATGTGCCCTCTATAAGAAGAAAGGTCACTGGAAGAGGGACTGTATCCTACACCTCCACAGGGAGTTTTCGGGAAAGGGGGATTTTACCACCCAGGGACTTCACAGAGCAGATAATCTGAGTAGAAGGAAAAGATTGATGAGGCCTGGAGGCTTCTCAATTTGCCTTCTAGGCACCCCCAAGAAGCCCTGGCTACCACAGAACATAGGGGATAAGTCTGTTGTTGACTTCTTGGTCAACACGCAGGCCACACACTCAGTTTCGAACACCTCCAGGGGTAAACTTACCCACCAAAAATGTAGAATTATAGGAGTATTGAGGAAGGCATAAAATAGCCCCTTTATTGAGCCCCTAAAATTAAACTAGCTTAAATGAGACACACTAAAAGTGATAACCCCAATGATTAATGAGCTTAGAAATCAAGGATTCCTGAGGGCCTGCCAGTCTTCCTGTAACACCCCCATCCTTTCTATTAAAAAGCCACATGGGGAGCATAGGATAGTGCAGGATCTCCAGATGGTCAATCATGCCATGGAGGATATTCACTTTGTAGTGCCCAATCCATACACTCTACTGGCTACTGTACTGCCAGATCGAATCTGGTATACTGTTCTACATTTAAAAGATCCCTTTTTCTGCATTCCTCTCGTGCCTGAGTCCCGGGAGATTTTTGCCTTTGAATGGCATGATGGTGGTACACAACAGAAGCAGCAGATCTGTTGAACGGTACTGCCACAAAAGCTCAAAAATTTCCCATCTTGTTTGGCGGAGCATTACTGGGAAATATTCACGACATAATATCGATCAGGAATCTTTGTCAATATATGTTGATGACATTCTCTTTGCCAGCCTGTCTTAGGAGCTGTCAGATGTATAATACATACTAAAATTACTTTAAGTCACTTGGCTTCAGGAGGCCACCTGGTTTCAAGAAAAATGCTGAAATCTCTAAAATTAGGGTTACTTATTGGATTATAATATTCACAGTTAAAAAAAAATGGAAAGAGGAATTTATCCAAAAAGATAATAGAAGCTATCTGTAGCCCAGTACCTCTCCCAAATCAGAGGCAGCTACAGAGGTAGCTACAGTTTTCTGGGCATGGCAAAATTCTGCCATATCTGGATATCCAATTTGGGGGTTATAGACAAGCCCTAATATAAAGCACCTAAAAAGGAAAGATAATAACCCTTTTAAATGGACTGAGATATTGCAATAGGCCTCCACAGGCTGCTTCTTGTACCCTCCCTGAGATTGCTAGACCTTTCTAGGTCTTTCCACCTTCCAAGAAAAGCAGGGGACAGCTCTAGATGTGCTCACTCAACACATAGTCTCCAGAGAAATCAAAGTTTTTAAATAATTTCCTATCATCCTGTCACCTGAGAAATAAATGGGTAACTTGGCTTAAACCTGGTTGGCATTGAGATAGTAGGTGGTCTCCTAGCCCCCTGGGGACAGTTTGCCTACCTTAAGGTTACTCTCCAAAATTTCAAAACAGTTATAGAAACTCTAACCTATAAGATTGATGATGCCCTTACCCACCTTAAAGTCTTTCAGGACTCACTAGTCAATATCATGCTTCATAACCATTTGGTTCCTTTGGCCCATAGTTAACATTATCTCTTTATTTCCTCTTCTAGAGGTATCAGACTCTTCATTGTTCTCAGTGGAAGTCTAACCTGAATGCCAAAGAAAACTGGTATATCCAACTTGACAACATTGAGAAGAAATATGTTAAAAAGGAAATACAATAAAAGACTGAACTCTGCCTACTTAGAAGACCTCTGGCTGGGCACAGTGACTCACGCCTGTAATCCCAACACTTTGGGAGGCCGAGACCAGTGGATCATAAAGTAAAGAGTTTGAGACTAGCCTCAACATAGTGAAACCCCGTCTCTACTAAAAATACAAAAATTAGCCAGATGTGGTTGTGGGAGCTTGTAGTCTCAGCTACTCGGGAGGCTGAGGCAGAAGAAATACTTGAACCTGGGAGGTCGAGATTGCACTGAGCTGAGATCAGGCCACTGCACTCCAGCCAGGGTGACAGAGCAAGACTCCATCTCAAAAAGCAAAATGACCTCCTCGATTTTTCTTAGCAGATCTTATGTGGTAATTGTTTAAAACATCATCTAAAAATTCCCATGCTGTTTGTAGTTTGTTCATGGAATCAAGCAAATCTGAATAAATAAATGAGAACCATATTCTGCCATGAGAGGAATAGACTTGCATCCTATTATGTTCCTTTGAAAATAACTTTTTAAGTATACTTAATGGTTTGCAATTGTCACCTTATAAAGCCATGATGTAAAATCAACTACAGTTCTCTGAAAGCAAACTGACATGTTAGTTTGTATTTCTAATACCAACAAGAAATGTATTTAGGGGATCATTTATACATGATAGTAAATAATACTCTACTCAGTGCAAACTATAGAAATGTAGCTAATCAAACATAGAAATTGTGTTCCCCAGAGAGAAAGAGGGAAATAAAGAAAAAAGAGATTTATAGATGTATAACTAAATATTTTATTTCTGGTGGTGTTTTAAATTATGTTTTTGCTTTTTAAATTTTGAATGCTAATTATTCATTGCTAATATATAAACATACAAATGATTTTATATACTGACTGTATCCTGCAGTTGTGGTAAACTCATATAGTTCTAGGAGTCTTTTACAGGTTCTTCAGAATTTCCTCCATAAACAATAATGCAACCTATGATTGCAGACATTTTTGTTTCTTCTTTTCAAATATATAAGCCTCTTCTTCTATTTATTGATGCATGGGCTAGGACTTCCATATGCTAAATAGGAATAATGAAAGTAGATATCTTAGCATTTTACTCAATCTTACAGGGAAATAATTTAGCTTTTCACTTGCAGATACAATGTTAGCTATAGTTTTTAGGTAGCTGTTTGTTTATAAGGTTCAGAAAGCTCCCTTTTAGTCCTAGTTTGCTGAGTGTGCTATTGAAATGACTATATTGCTTTTCTTTCTTATTGTTCTAAAATGATAAATTTTGTTAATTTTCAAATCTTGAATCAGCTTTCCACTTATGGAATGAACTATACCCCAAAATGCTAAATTATGTTGAAGACTTTTACATCTACATTCATAAGAGATATTTGTCAGTAATTCCCTCTTCTTTTAATATATTTGTCTGGTTCATAATTGAGTAATGCTAACCTCATAAATGAATTGAAGAGCCATCCATCCTATTTTCTGAAAGAAATCAAATGTAATTGGTATTTTTTTTATCTAAATAATTGGTAGAATTCTTCACTTAAACCAGCTAGAGCTGAGGTTTTAACTAAGAATTTAAGTTTTCTAATAGATATAGACTATTGATGCTATCCAATTCTTCATCAGTCAATTTTGGTAGTTTGTGTGTTTCAAGGAATTTGTCTATTTCATTTAAATCAGTGTTATTCTCCCCTGTTTCTTAAATTAAGAATTTTGTTTTTAATCCAATAGGTTCCAGGTATTATTTCTGAACCCTCCCACAAGGTTCTGGTTCTTTTCTCCCAGAAAATAACCACAACTGTTACTTCACAGGATTCTTTCTGCCTTTTCTGTGAGTTCTCAATGCAGATTGTGGAAAGGCAGCCATAAAGAGCAAAGGGACATCACAATTTTTCTCCATGCCTCCCTCTAATTATTCTCTGTTATTCTTCCAGCCAGAACGTGGCTATCACCATTTTGTCAACTAGTCTAGATGGATACCTCTTCTTGCTGTTGTTTCTTTATACAAAATGAGCATGGTCCTTTCTCAATGACTTCATTTCTTTAATTGGCTTGGAAAAGTAATGAATTTGAAATTAATTTGACTGCTTTTCATGGAGAAGAAAGGAGCAATACCCCTTTTATTTCCTTACTTCCTAGAGTAGAAGCCAGATCAGAAAATATTCTTTTAAAAATCAACATAATGATGTCAAAGTAAATGCAGAAAATTTATCCAATTTTTAAAGTCTCCTCATATGAGCAGAAAAATATTTCTCACAATATCTTATAGATATTTGTTTCTACCCTTAATGTGGGTCTTGGAGACTAATCACAAAAATTTAGCAAAGATATGCTAGAACATTAGGCTAGAAAGAAGATACTTTCTGCTCATTTTGGAAGATGGCTGTTGCTCTCTTTGGATTTTTATGACTCCACCAAATAAGAGAACAGGTGAAGTCACAGAATAGCCACTTCTCTCTCTAGAAAATCATGTGCAGATGCTATCAGTACAGAACAATGAGGAGAGAAACATGTATTTTATAAACATAACCTGCCTAAATCGGGGCATAGGAGAATAAGAGAATAAGCTAAATGTTTTCCTCTTTGATTACTTTTAACTGATAAATAAGATTAATATTAACATCTTGATGATAACATTTAATTTGTTAGCTCCAATGAGTAAGGGAGATAATTTAGTTCATTGTCAAAATTGGGCCTTATTCTGAACCAAACATCAACAGAAGTTATGGTCCTCTTAGGTGAGCACCACTGAGAGCAGATGTATGCATTAAAACCATAAGGTTAGGGAAAGACTTATTAAGGTACATGAGTCCCCTAACCAAGACTGGGGCAAGGCATCAGATAACCCTGAATTTCTTCAGAATCATTCACTCTCTACCTCTTATTATTCTGGCTTTGTCTAGACTCAATTTTCCATCTACAGAATTAACACAAAACAATGCCACTTCCTTCCTCTAGAAAAAAATCACCTGAAGTAAATCTCAAATAATACTGAAATCCTTTCTGAAAACTGTTTAAGAGGCAAGATTTTATAAACAAAGGTTAATTTAAAGAAAATATAATTTTACAAATGTAAGCAGAAGTCTATCAGGATGAAAACCAAGCTCAGAGAAAGAGTCATTTTATAAGTCTACAATTGATAAAATTATCGGAAAAAAAATTGAGGGGAGAAACTCAGACCCGAAATTATATTATAGTAGCAATCTGCAACTGCTTTGTCCTGGAGAAGATACAGTGAAAACAAGAAAATAATTGACTTCTTAGTGAGAAAGTTTAAATTCAAGTTCATGATTCCATATGAAAGAAATACATACGTTCTTCAAAACAGAGAGCTTTATATCTTCCCTGCTACCTACCCACTATCCAATAAGGACCCACCCATGTAGATCCATTATTGTTCTTTCTACCCCAAGAAGCAAATCTCATGAACTTCATCATAGAGGATGTCGTGGCTTCTGGCTTTCAGTTTCCTTTGACTGATGTGAGGCACTGGCAAGAGATGTGGATGTAGGAGATAGAAGCATGGCTTTGCATTTACCCTTCTTCCTTGCTTGGTTGTGCATCTGGCATGGCTTGTGTTCTACAGCCAAAACTCCTCTTGGGTAGTTCCTTGCCTACATTTTCAGCCTTCACTGGGTTCAGGTAGCAAGTAACTCGGGGCCCTCTACTTTCTCCTTTGGAATTACAGTGATAATGGCTTTACACTGTTGCTCATCCTCAGGTTCCTTTCCATCTTACATCAATCTTGCCTACATCTCTGAAAATAACCCTTGCTTTAGAATCTTTTCAGTTAAACCCTTTGGAGCATACTTTCTGATTCTGTTTGGGAACTGGGCTGAAACAGCCATCAAGTGTCAGAGCCTGATTTTGTACCCAAGTTGTGTGGCTCGAGAGCTTGTTCTCTTAAGGATAGACTATGAAAGCACAGGAGATGCCATTTTACTTTAACTTGAGGCCCAATGGACTCAGTCTATAACATGTGTGTTTGAATTATTTTCTTCTCTTAGTGTGTTTATCACTTGATTTCTCAGAGAACGCTTTCTGCTTACAATATTTCTTAATGTAAGTGCCACTTCATGCTGCAATTCTCTATCTTTTTATCTCACCCATCTTACCCAGAAACTCCAGATATATGTTATCATCAGAGCCAGCTTACTCTGGTGATGGGAGTGTCATTTAAAGTCTTTTGATTGTAAGAATAAGTTTTCTTCCTGGAATGTAAATAAGAATAGATTTCCCATTGTACACTGGGTAATGTGCTTTCATATCCCCTGGAAGCAACAGTTCCCAGTTTTTAACCAACAGGCTACAGGATCAGGAGAAGCCCTTACAGTCAGCTTTAAACAACATTTGTTCTTGATCTAACAGGTGTATTTTTAGCTCTCTGCTCATAACTCAGGAAGAGGAGTTAAATTTCTGCTTTAAAATTGCTGGTAGTAAATTTAAGCACACTAAACTTTCCATGACACCTCTGATTTTTATGTCACCATTATCTTTATAGCCTGGCCTTTGAAGGGACTGATAACTCTAAGAGATTTTGCCCTCTTTTGCCAGAGCATATGCTTAAAGAGATATGAGACTAGGTGTTTTAAAATAAAAATATAAACTCTATTACAATGTGCATAGATATTTATGGTATAAACTATACTATAACTTAAAATTATTAAATCCATATTTTATAAACATACACATATGTATAAACAGGACTGTCTTCAAAATTGGGAAAATAACCAGCCAATATAATAGGGTTAAAGGATATACTTAGTATTTTGAAACTACTGTAAATGGGTTAAGTTTGAAGTTTGGGTGCTAGAGAATGCTGTTACTTCCATGAGACTATGAATGCATGGATCATGTCTTAATGCTCACACCTACTACTGCCACACAATTTAGATAATAATAGCAAAAAGAAGATAACTTGCAAATTCATTATGCCTGCTCAAATATTCTTGTCAGCTTTAGGTTTCAAGACTAATGATGGCTGGGCATGGTGGCTCACGCCTGTAATCCCAGAACTTTGGGAGGCCTAGGTGGGCGGATCGCCTGAGGTTGAGAGTTCAAGAACAGCCTGGCCAGCATGGTGAAACCCCCTCTGTACTAAAAATACAAAAATTAGCCGGGTGTGGTGGCAGGCGCCTGTAATCCCAGCTACTCAGGAAGCTGAGGCAGGAGAATTGCTTGAATCCAGGAGGCAGAGGTTGCAGTGAGCCAAGAATGGGCCATTGCACTCCAGCCTGGGCAACAGAGAGAGACTCTGACTCCGTCTCAAAAAAATAAAAAATAAAAAAATTTAAAAAGATTAAGGATGGCCTTTTACTCTGTCCTGAGTGCTGCCCCAGACTGTTCATGTTTCCCTGCATTTTACAGATTGCTAACGTTGAGAGGGACGGTATGGCCTTGAGAAGGCCATTCGACATAGCATTATCATTTTTCTTTTAGAACAAGTAATATCACTCAATTATAAATGCCACCTAATCAAAATGTAAGCTCTGGCAATTCAGATTTTAACCTCTCCACCACTGGTGTAGATTTACTGAGTGGAAGGGAATATGCTAACAAAGAGTTAGCTCCAGGTCTCCAAACAGAGACAAACTGTTCCTCTTAATACATTCATTTCGATTAGTTAACAACATAAAGAACTGAATGTTCCACCACAAAACTTGGGTTGTTTTATGAAACTTCAATAAAAATATTTCAGGAAGCAAGCATTTCTCTAAGAGGAAAAAAAAAAAAATAGAAGCAATCTGGTTACTGTAGGGATAGATTAAGAAATGTGTCGTTTGTTATTTTATGTTTTTCATAGTTTCTATGTAAAATTTGTTTTCTTGACAATAAATTTGGAAAGCATTGTGAATTATATAAATATATCACATAATATTACAGTCTGAAATTTGAAAATCAAAATCACTTCTAATTTTTATTTTAAAGCTAGACATATTAATCATAGAAACTATTTGAGTTTGCAGAATAATCCTTAACTATTATTGAATTGTGAGATGTATTTACAAAAGTTAAGCCCTTCAGCTGAATCTAAGCTGAAAGTTTTTTTTCTGACACAGAGCAAGTAGTATGATAATATGTTTAAAATTGTGACTTGCCAAGGGGTGTGTGTGTGTGTGTGTGTGTGTGTGTGTGTGTGTGTGTAGTAGGGGGGAGAGAGAGAAGAAAGATAATTTTTACTAAGAAAATGATAAAAATAATGTCAGACAGTAGAACAAACATGATTTGACAATGATTTCAGAAGCTACACAGGATATCAATAAAGAAAAAGAGAAGGTCCATGATGAAGGTACTGTGACTTGCCACTGTCCCCACTATTTCAATTGGCGTTTGTGAATAAATCTCTTCTCCTTACCTGAGATTCATGAGAAATGTTTTACCCAAACAAAAATGACATTTAATGGAAAATGTTTATGAGCATTAAAATACAAACTATTTATAATAATAATATCAGAGATTATATTAAAATATGATTATCAACCTTGATTAAGTAATTATGGATATGTTTTTTATTCTATACATGTAATATTCAGTGTATTGTTATTGTAATTTTAAAGACAGTCTGTTTATGTAATTACAAACTAGCATGCTATGCCAAATACTGTGAAATTAATTACTGAATGAAATATTTATAAACATCCCCAAATTAATAGTATATTTCAATAATGCTTTATACTTCATAAGCTTTTCCATATATTGCTTTGTATTTATCATAACAACTTTGTTAGCTATTCAAAACAGAAAGACAGTCTTTAGAAGGTTCATTGAGTTGCCCAATGTCTCACAATTTGAGGAAGGTTTGGCTAATAACCCAACCTCTGTCACCTACTTAAATGGCACCTGATCCTGCATCACACCATATGACAAAACATATATATTTAGTGATACTGTCACTAAGCACACATCATTTAGGACACGAGAAAAGTGATGGTGCTTAATGATGCAATGCAAATTCAACAAATCCACATGAAAAAATAGGCATAATTTCAGGCATCATTTCATTATCAGGATTTATTCATTCAGAAAATGCTTATGAAGGAACTTACTGCATGTTGGCTCCATTGCAGGTATTAGAAATGCTATAAAACAAATCAAATACACAAGTATCTGCCTTATAGAATGCGTATTTTATTGGAAGAAAAAGGCACTGAAGGAAAGATAAGTCAATGTATTGTACTGGATAGTTGTATGTGATAAGAATTAATCATAATAAAGCAGAGAACAGGAAGCTTAAATATAACAGAGTGACCAGAACCTTACTAAAAGATTTGAGTGAAAACTCAAAGGGATGACACCTGATGAACCAATCAGTGTTCAACTGGAGAAAAAGAAGCAGTAGGTGATATATATTGAGAGAGTTATTGCAAGATATTGGGTTATGAACTGTGAGGGCTGGCTAAGAAAATCTGGATTAAATAGAGTAGGCCATCAGGAAGGGCACTGCAGATGAGCTACAGCTGTTAACCAAATACAAAATTTATTTTTCTGGGAAGCCTCCATTCTGTTCTTAAAGTGTTTCAACTTGTTAAATCAGACCACTTAGATTATTGAGGTTAATCTCTCTTATTTAAAGTTAGCATGTTATGGGTTTTAATCACATTTAGAAAATATATTCACAGCAACACTTAGATTAGTGTTTGACTGGTTAACTGGGAACTGTAGTCTCACCACATTGATGGACAGTATTGACCAACACACTGGAGAAATAAAATTCTAGGCAGAGGAATGTGTTAGTGACAAAATTCTGAAGGAACACATCTAGCTTATTCCTGTAACAAGAGGGCCATGTGTTTTGGATGTTTTAGTAAGTCCATGCTGCTACAACAAAATATTACATACTGGGTTCTTTATAAACATTGTAAACGATGAAATTTACTCCTCACAGTTCTGGAGGCTGGTTGGAGTCTGGTGAGAACCTACTTCCAAGTTGCAGACTGATCATTTCTTGTTGTACCCTCATGTGGCACAAAGAGAATGAGCGAGCTCTCTGCGGCCCCTTTTATAGTGGCACTAATCCCATTCTTGAGACGTCCACTCTCATGACCTAATCACCTCCCAAAGTTTCTACCTCCTAATACCATCACATTGTGCCTTGGATTTCAACATATGACTTTTGTGGAGACATAAACCTTCAGTACATTTCAGATCAAATGAGTAACACGGAGAATGGTGGGAAATTAAGTAAAACGGAAAACTAAATGGCTCGATGAATGTAGCGTCTTCTGGGTTATAGTAAGAAGTTGACTTTATACTCTCACGTTAGACATTGCAGGGTGCTGAGAAGAACTGATATGATCTGAATTATACTTTATGTTATCACTGTGGCTTCACTGTTCAGATTAGACAAGGTCAAATGCATTGGGAGGCTAGACAATAACTCATGATAGCAGTAAGAGTGATGTGGAGTTTAAATATTCTAATTGTATTTTGAAAGCAGAGCCATAAATATTTGCTGATGAGCTGCATAAGAAATATGAGAAAAGTGTAAAACTAAAAGTCATTCCAATATTTTGGCTAGAGCAACCATTAGCAAAGAAAGGCAAGACTTTGTGAACTTTATTTAGCAAAAGTCAGAAGCTCAGTTTTGCATTTATAGCTGCCTATTAACTATCTAAATTAAGATGCTAGATTGGTGGTTGTATATATAGGTCTGCAGTTCAAATACTGTATCCCAGTTGAGATTCGTCAGCTTAAAAATAGAGTTTAAAATTGTCAGTGTGAATGAGAAAATGGTAAGAAAAGTAAGACATTAATGTATATGTTTTAGATTTTTAACTTGTCCTTTTTTTTGTTATTTTTTAAACCTTTTATGGCTTCTGATTGATTTTCACGGTATCATACATACATAGTAATTTGAAATGTTCTATATTGTATAAAATGACATAAAAATCACTCATAATCTCACCACTCAGGTCATGAATAATATTAACTTTTTGACATGGTTTCTTACAAATTCTCTTTATACATTTTATTTCTTCAATGCCTTGAAGTCATAGAATATATGAATTTTTCTAATAATTATTTTGCTTAAAATTACATTTAAATATTACCTTTAATAGCTGTATAATATTCTATTTTATGTAATAGTTAACTCTTCAGTCAATGTTCTGCATTTGCTTCTTTATTCTGTGAAATGAATATAGTTGCAATGATTATTCATTCATAGCTATAAAAGTTTAATTATAGTTATATATTATAATGGATTGTTATATAAATTTAGTCACAATTTTCACCTACTCAGTAACTGACAGGAGAATTTGATAGTATGTTTTATGGTCTTGTTAATCTGAAATTCTAGTTCATAAATGAAGATCAATATTTTAAAGTATGTTAAGTAACCAAAACACACACAAACCAGAAATGTGTGTGTTGTAAAAGAAAAGAAATAATCTCTTTTCAGCGAAAGTAGCAATCCAAAGTGATTAGAATAGCCTGTTCACTGCAGCAGAATGATAGACAATCTGTGTAATTTAGATGGGCTACTTCCTAGAAATAAATGAGAAATGTTGCTTAAATATGTGTGTCACCTAAGATGGGGAAATGATGTTTAGACAGTTTTTTATCTTCCTGTTTCATGACAAGAAAAGCTCTCAAACATCTTCAAACCTATTCTCACTAGACATGCATCTAAGGCCTAATTCTCAAAACACCAATTTTTGAGCTTTAACCTACCAAAGAATCTTCCATCCCTAGTGAGTAATTTCTACTTTTGCAAAATGGCAGAAAATGTCACATTTGACAACTACTTACGAAAGTTAGTTTCACTCAAAAGAGGGCTATTTGTGAAAGAAATTCAAACACATACTGAGGCCTGTTAAAATCTTAAATGAGATTGAAAACAAGTCTTTTTGAGCTGCTTGAGATCTTTTCACTCTATTGCCCTTTGGTTTCCTACATCATTATTGTTTTGGTTTTGCTGAATACTATTTCTTTTCTCATCTAACTGCTGGTTCCTGCCACTTTGATCTTTGCATAAAAGCATCTAGTCTATGGGTCAGTTTAATTTGGTACTTTATCCAGGAAATCCTTTTTTTTTCAAATTTTAAATTGTATTTTAGATTCTTACCTATATGATGGCATTGGTATTTTCTCATCAACTTGTGGGATTGTTTTAATGAGGTTGTTGCTGAATAAGTGGCAGGTGAGCAAATAATTGCTTCCAAAATAATTAATTTCCTATAATCTACCTATATATAAGGGGTATGATGTTTCTTTGATGATACCAACAGTTCTGAAAATAAACAAATGCAAAAAAAATGAACATTATTAATATCTAATTGCAAATAATACATATCAAAAGTAAAGCCTGGGAAGCCATTTTAATGTAAATATCAGTAAAGCCAAAAAATCAAGACTCATGGATTTAAATAAGAAATCAGTTTAAAGAGCTACATATTCTCTAGCAAAATTTTCTTCAGGAGAAAATGAAATGCTTATGTTAGATACTATACATGTTAGCTCTCTTATTAGTTTATCTACATTGTTAGTAATACAATCTAGTTTAAAATGAGAAAACTTCTGAATCTGTCCTTTGGTAAAACCACCTCAATTTAAACTGAAATACTTTCAAAAAGCTAAGGTGAAAATCCAGAAGAGACCAAAATAAGGCCAATTATCCCAGCAAACAAGGTGGGCACACAGATTAATTTAAATTTTCATGGGCTTAGATGACAGTTGCTTCATAATATTAGTATAATTTAATTCTTCTAGTATAGTACACTGCTACATAATACTCATATTTATGGGAAAAAATAATGCTATGTTTTTTAAGAAAAATCATTTTGTTTCAAAAATGAAAACTGTTTTTTAAATTAAAATAGGCTTGTCCCTTTGAAGAGGCAAATCTTAACAGGAGAATCTAGAGTTTATTAATAACGTTATTAAAAGCAGAACAAGGAATGGTTCATGAAAGCGAAAGAGAGAAGCTAACTATAAGAGAGGAAATAGCAGATTCATGGGTCTGAATTTAGTTTATAAATTTGAATGAATTTCTTATATCAGCTGGTCATATTTGTATTACTTTTAAATGAGGGAATTAGATTTGATACCTCCTAAGTATTTAAAATTCTCAGGTTTAGTAATCCCATGGAAACTGCTAAATGTTTGATACGATTTGGATCCGTGTCCCTGCCCAAATTTCACTTCAAATTGCAATTCCCTGTGTTGGAGCTGGGGCCTGGTGGGAGGTGATTGGATCATGGAGGCCGTTCCTCATGAATAGTTTAACACCACTCCCCTTTGTGCTGTTCTCCTGATGGTGAATTAGTTCTCATAATATCTGGTTGTTGAAAAGTAGGTAGCAACACCCACCCCAACTCGATTCCTCTTGATCTGGCCCTGTGAAGTCCCTGCCTCCCCTTTGCCTTCTGCCATCGTTGTAAGTTCCTGAAGCCTCCTCAGAAGCAGAAGCTGGTATGCTTCTTACACAGCCTGCAGAACAATGAGCCAATTACACCTTTGTTTCCTTTTAATTATCCAGTCTCAGGTATGTCTTTCTAGCAATATGAGAACAGACTAATACAATCCTGTATTATTCAAATATCCAATGAAGAGAGGGTGAGATAGAGATGATGATGGTGGGGATTAAAGAGCTGGGATGTAGGTCAAGGAGCAGTGTTTCTTTCATAGAATCTGCCTTACATATTCACAAGCCAATCTATTGCTAGTGTTCTGAACACTATAACCCCCTATGTAAATGGCAGTTATTAGCAGAGCATTTAGTCATCTTTGGAGTCTAAAATTATATATATATAATTTTAGATACATAAAAATAAATATATATATATAAAAAAATAGATAAATCTTTTAAAGAGAGGTTTAATAAAAAGTTATTTGACGTTTCTTTGGGATAGAAGTAATGATAATAAAATTACAACATGTAGCTTAGGCGTTCTTCTAACTAACGGTGTATTTGGGGAAAAAGTATTACTATGACTTAGAAAACTAGGTCAATATCATCTGTTGATTTTAGGCCTTATGAAAAGTTAAAAACATTCCTGTGAAAGCAATGACCTAAACCAAATATTTATCCATAATTATCTTTGGAACAGTCTGCTAATTTGTTTCTTACTTTTAATATTATGACTGCTATGTTCTAACTGGAACAGAAATAATGCACAGAGATAGTAGGTCTATGACTAGAATCAGAGCATGGAAGATGAGAAGGAGCTTCCTCAGAGCCTAAACACATTCTCTGCAAGTGAAAGGCAATGGGCTGATACAAGAAGTAGTCAGAGAAAAAAAGCTAGGCAAATCTGTAAGAAAGTCGGGCCCTCACTGTGTAAGGCAGGTTATGGAGGGATCAGTGAAGTAAGTTAATGATCTTCGGAAGAATAGAATGGCTATTGGTAAGAGAAGAGAACAAAAACTCTGGAGTAACCACGAAATCTGGTATCCACATTGCAAAGCAGAGGGTTCTACTATCCTTAGGAGAGTTGATGTCTTGGATGCAGATTATATAGTAAATGCTAGAATCTTCACTGTGCTTAGATCTCATGCCCTTATGACAGATAAGCCCTGATGCTGCCTTCAGAATATTGGAAGTTAGTGGTGAGCTGCATTAAACTGAGGCAATTACAAAGCCTAGATTAACTCGAGTAAACATTCGATTGACTGTCATTCTTACTAGCTAGATGAAAGGCAAAAGGGGCAACACTTTTCCTTGAGAAAATATTTTTACTTCAGTCCCTAAATATTTTCAGCAAAATTTCTAGAATATAATCAAAAATCAAGAAACAAAGTAAAAAAATTTGATCCAAAGAAAGAAAAACGTTAACAGAGGCTAGATATGAACTAGATGTTGGAGATAGCAGTGGCAAAAATAGATGTTAAAAAATTTTTAAAAGAACCTCCAATATGCTAAATATGTATTATAGATAACTTATAGCCAAAACTATAAAACTTATAGAAGAGAACCTGGGTAAAAAAACTTTTGTCATCTAATGTTAGGCAATTATTTCTTAGGGAGGATGCAAAATTAAGAACTGTATAAGAAAAATAATGAAAATTTTATATTCTTTGAAGGTTACTTAAGAAAATGAGAAGCCTCTTATTGTCTCATCAATAAGGACAAATATATATTTGATACCCGACTTGTGTACATATATACACACACACACACATATATATACAGTCAAAACTCAATAATATAACAACAGACAACCTAACAAACATTGAGCAAAATATTTTAACAGACATTTTAAAGACATGTGGATGGCAAATAAACACATAAAAAGATGCTCAACATGATCAGTCATTAGGGAAACATAAATGTAGGTACTAGAAATCTCATGCATAGCTGCTGAGAATATAAAATATTATAAGCACTCTGGAAAATGATTGCTACTTTCTTAAAACCACACAAATACCACATGATCCAGCTATTTTACTCTTATTCACCCAAGACAAAGGAAATCATATGTTTAAAACACAGGCTTATAAATCTAAAGTTACATATAGTATGACTCCATGTATACAATACTCTGGAAGAGTCCATGCTACAGAAATCCAATTCAGATTATTGTCATTGACTAGGGGTGAGGGAAAGTAATTGACTGCAAAGAGAAATGATAAAATCTTTAGGGAGTGAAGAATATGTATACTAATTGTTGTGGTGATTATAAAATTGCATATATTTCTCGAGACTCATTGAGCTGCAATCATAAAAATGATGAGCTGTATGTATGTAAAACCACAGTGTATCTGACATAGAGTGGTGGTTAGCAGACACTGGGAAGGGTAGTGGGGAGGAGAGGAAAAAAGTGGGAATGGTTAAGGGGTATAAGAATATACTTAGAAAGAACAAATACGACTTAGTATTTCAATGGCAAAACAGGGTGGTTATAGTCAAACATATAAATATAGTCCATTGTACATTTAAAAATAACTAAAGGATGGGAAT
>NW_012105031.1:2800836-2813154 GCF_000951045.1 Mandrillus leucophaeus
TAATATATATTACATATATATAATGTAACTAGAATGTAAACTAACAACATTATATACCCACTTCTTGGTGTATATCCAAGAGAAAAAAATTACTATCTTGAGATAGTTGTACTTCCATATTCACTGTAGCGTTATTTATAGTAGCCAAATATATATTATTTATTTATGGTAGCCAAAATATATATATTATACATGTATTTTGAGATGGAGTTTTGCTCTTGCTCCCAATCCTGGAGTGCAATGGCGCCATCTCGGCTCACTGCAACTGCTGCCTCCTGGATTCAAGCGATTCTCCTGCCTCAGCCTCCTAAGCAGCTGGGATTACAGGTGCCTGCCAGCACACTCAGCTAATTTTTTGTCTTTTTAGTAGAGACGGAGTTTCACCATGTTGATCAGGCTGGTCGTGAACTCCTGACTTCAGATGATCCACCTGCCTCAGCATCCCAAAGTGCTGGGATTACACACGTGAGCCACTGCGCTGTGACTAAAATTATATTTTTATTGCTTAAAAGAGTTTGAAATTATTATTTCTGTGGTATTTAGACATTGAGGATTACAGCCATTGAGAAAGTAAGTTCAAACTAGAACCAGTATTAGAACTAAGTACAGATGAATAAAAGAATTGAAGTTCAATTACTGGTTCTGATGATTAGTAAACATAAAATCTTCAACAAATTACTTTCTCTTTGTAGACCTCATTATCCTCACCTATAAAATAGCAATAATAAGATATGCAATAAAGAAGTACTGTGAAACTCACATGAGATATTTGTGAAAACATCTTTCACAAGTGCATATAGATGGATACTTCTTAAATTTTATTACATTCTCAACTTTTCTCCGACCTTCACCATCTTATCCGTTTGTCATAGATATCTGTTAAATCTACTTCACAAATATCTCTCACATCTCATCTTTTTCTTTGCATTGCCAATAGTTTAGTTTGAGCCTTCATTACTTATTTTAAACTGAGAATGTAAACTAACAACATTATATACCCACTTCTTGGTATACATCCAATAGAAAAAAAATTACTATCTTGAGGAGATATTTGTACTTCCATATTCACTGCAGCATTATTTATAGTAGCCAAGATATGGAAACAGCCAAAGTTTCCATTGATGGATATATTTGTGTGTGTGTGTGTGTGTGTGTGTGTGTGTGTATTTATGCACAAATGTTTATACATACATATAGATGCACATGCATACATCATTTCTTTATCCATTTTACATATTGTTATACATATGTAATGGAATACTATTCAGTCTGCAAGAAGAAAGAGATTCCGCTGTTTGCAGCAACATAGAAGAACTGGTAGTACATTGTGCTAGGTGAAATAAGCCGGACTCAGAAAGGCAAATGCTGTATGATTTTACTTACATGTAGACATTTTTCAGAAAAAATTGGGTGCGGTGGCTCATGCTTATAATCTCAGCACTTTCGGAGAGTGAGACAGGGGGATAGCTTGAGTATAGGAGCTTGAGACCAGCCTAAACAACATCAGGAGACCTCTTCCAATGTCAAGACATACTTGTAGAATCTCTATGAAGTGAGCACCATTCTCATAGAAATTTGTGAAAAATTAAAGACATAAAAGTTACGTAAGTTGTCAATAGTCCTTCAGGTTAGAGGAAACAATAAAATTTAGAGCATCCATTTTGTTTTACCTTTGAAAATATCTATCATCTTGTTTACCAATTTCAGTAAAGTTCACCATTAGTATGTGAGATCAAAATCTTACATGAAATACAGCTAACTATTAAAATACTTTGGTTTTGTTTAACATCAGCGATGGAGAAAAATCTAAAAAGCTACTGTATGCTTTTTTTGCTTCCACTAGTTGCTCTTGAGAATTTGCCAGATTTTCAAAACGATCATCAAAAGTTAGCATTACTTTTTTTTAGAGTACAACTTTTATTTGACTACTGACTACTGATTTTCAAGTTTCTGTTAGTTTCCATATAACCACATGCGCAGTTGTCAGATGTTTAAAGCAATCGAACTTACATTGATGAGACTTTAAAAGGATTTGAACATGCTGACTACTGTGGTTATTTCATGTCAAAAAATAAATAAATAAATAAATCTGCCCAATCTAGTCGAAGGAGAGAGAAAAGCAAATAACAAGAAGAGATTTTGATATTTCTCCAAAATAATGAGGGTGAAAATGAATACTGACTTCAAAACAAGAAGTATATTTTTAAATGAAACCTTATCACTTCAGCACAACCATATTGGCTACTGACTTTAGAGCAAACAGTTTATTTGTATATTAGAGCTGTAATGTAAAAGAGATAAGAATAAAACTTTGAAGACATAATAATCCTAGCCTCTGAATGCTCTAAAGAATTAGCCAGTACCCAGTAGGACATGGAGATACTCACAAATATATTCTTTATTTTTAAATCATGAGGAAACTAAAACAAAATATTACTAAAAAAGATTAAATTAAAATGAGCTTCTAGAAAATTCCTTACATTATACATCTAATACCGTTTTAGTTTGCATAAACAAAGCTGAATTTATTTTTACATGTAAATATTATATTGCTGTAACTAAGAAGAGAAGTCATTAAACGAAGTTGTAATTTTTGATGAAATTCCAGATGAAAACTCATCTCTCAGGAAACTCTGAAGCATAAATTACACCCCATAGTGTCCTACCTAAAGGAAAAGGACCTGGGTTTTATAATCCCATATCTGTCAGTAATTTGTTACATTTTATGTTTCTATGTGTTTATTCACTCTTGGAGGAACAGAGAAGATATTTAATAACTAGTATTACAAATGGGACATGAAATTGAGTGGAGTGTATTCCCCCACTTTATTCATTATGTCTCTCTCCCTGTCTTCCTCTCTTCTCTCTTTCTCTCTGTCACCCTCTCATAATTTAGAAAGAATGTGCAGAAAAATTTATTAAGTATCTGGTGGGAAAAGGGGAAGTTCAAAAGACTCTGGAGGAAAGTGATAAATGACAGAGCAATATCCCTGAGCAATTTAGAAGACAAAAATTAATGGTGAAATTGGCCCATAGAGAAAACTACCCTTGACTTTTTTTTTTTCCCTTGGCAACGCTACTAATCTCTACTACCTCACTCTTCCTCTAAGCATTGCTTACTTTGTTGCATTCTGTTAGTGGCAAGAGTTCTGGCTCATTTTACATTTTAATACAGAAATATTTTCAGATTGATTTTCTTCTGATAAAAAGTCTCACTATTCTGTAGAATTTAATGTATTATGTGGGAGTCCTGTGTTTAATTATTGATCATCCCATTTTTCCCCTATTTTAAAAATCACATGGCTCTCTCTGATACTGAAAATGCTCATTTTTTGTGTGTTTGTTGATTTTCTGTTTTGTTTCTACTATTTTGTAGATTAAAATAGTATACTAGTTCTATGCAACTGCTTTTATGAAGACTATATTTCAAAAATACAACTATTTCTTTCAATCAATACTAAATCCTATCCCTTTTAGAAAGGAGTTTTCTGGTAGATTCCTGTTACCTACCAAACATTTAGAAGTTTGGTTTACAATTACATTAAAAAGAGTACTAATCCATTCTTTTTCTTCACCTTATAGAAATACACTAGATAATAGTAATGGTTATTGGTAAGTAGCTTCTTTTGTAGTATGTATTCTTATGAACTTTGTATTTTATTTCTACATAGGCTTTTCCAGTGTCTTGATTCTAGAAATATTTATGTAGCTGTAATTTCTTAATGAAAATGTAGTTTGGAATATGGAAAGCCATCTGACCTAGCATGAGAAATCTTTATCATCGTCCTTGATGCACTTATAACTACATCTATGACTTCAAACATATCACTTTATTTCTCTGGAATTCAGTTTTTCACTATTTAAATGATAATAATGCTTGATTTTTCTTAAAAGTAGGTCATTTCTATGTACAGTGAATGAAATTTGTGGTTGAGGACCCCAGCAAAACTCTCTGTTAATTCCACCCATGTAGGAGAAAATTAAACCAGCATCAGGTCATGGGCTGAATGAAACATCTTTCTGGGTTACTGAAGAGATGGAGAAACACATATTGTCTTGTGACACCCACGGATGGGCTTTACTTTCTCTCTAAATGAGAATGTAGCCTTGCTGATATTACACTGGTTTCAGACAAAGGAAAGTTGGATCTTTGAAAATGCTTAAATGAAAATAACATATTTTCCCAACATTTCTTCTGATAAAGTGTTGTAAGCCCATATTTACACGATATGACAGTGTGTAAAAAATATTACATTGTTTTATCAACTCTGATAATTTCTCTCCATGGATAAATCATCACATAGTTAGGAAAAATGACTACCAGGAAGAAGGAACTTCTGTTATATCTTCTCCTCTATGTCATCACCATACTAACTTTATTTATTTTTTAATCTGTGGCTTAATAAGTTGGCTGTAACTGTATTTGTTTTCTTTCTGCCAAAACATAACTTTCTTGAAATGCTGCAGCCAGAAGTGATACAATAGAAATAGACTTTGAAAAATTAAAAATGTCTGTACACATTCAAGGCAAAGCATATACTCTTAGGGCTGGAAGATATGCAAGAAGATTCAAGAGTGAGGTGGGGGCATTGGGGAGATGTTGGTCAATGAACACACAATTTCAGTTGGGGACAGTAATAAGTTCAAGGTATCTATTGTGCATCATGATGACTACAGTTAATAACAATACATTGTACACTTTAAAAATTGCTAAGTGGGTGGATTTGAAGTGTTCTCACCATGAAAAAACAATGAGTATGTAAGGTAATTTGTATGTCAAGAAACTTAATTTAGCCATTTCACAATATCCATATACCAAAACATCATGTTGTACACCATGAAAACATATAATATTTGTCAATTAAAAATAAAAAAAAAAAAAAATGAGGTATCAGTTTTTTAGTATGTTTTCATGGCATTGATATTTGGAAATTCATCTACATATGTCATATGTTGAAAAAAAGTACTTACTGTATCAGTAATGAAAACATAATATTGTAAAGAAAAATATTTTTACCTGAGATTTACATTCCAACTAAAAAATTCTTTTTATATAGTAAGGCAAATCAAGATGTGCGTTTTAATCTGTGGAGGAGAAGCCTCTGTTTCTCCTCTACAGATTAAACTCAATAAACACCATTGAGAATGTCACTTGTGGGTGCACATCTTGAGAATTAATGGTGTAAAGATGGGGCAGTGGATTGAATTTGCTCACATAGATTAAGAAAATCTAAGATTCAATCCTCGGAGGTCATTGGGATGGATCCATAATCATAAGATGAATTACCACCTGATCTGAATATTTTTATTTTCTAATTCACATTTGTGCTCTAGATTCCCAAAGATTTCAGGGTCCTAGAAAAATCAGCATGTTCTACTGGCACCTCAAACTAGGAGTCTCTGTAGAAAATCTAGGCGTTGACATGCCATTCTGTAAACAGAAGGTACAGGTCCATTCGAAGAAGTTGCCAAAGCGCTCATGTCAGGGATAGGAATAGGAATTGTCAGCAGAGATAAATTTGAAGCAGAACTTTTATTGCAGCTTTGGAGTATGCTCTAGAAGAGTTAAGTATTTTGTGACAGACTTGAGAATATGGGAACTTCTAAATTCAAAATAGAATGTCGAACTGAAATTAGCTCCATATACTATTGAGTGTTAAAAATGCTTGTCACAGGAAATTGTTCAAGCTAATGTGATAATAGTTTAGACATGTCCATTAGCCTACCCACACCATGGTTCAGCTATGATTTGAATTAAAATGCTCCTGTGTGAATACATACACAGAGCATTTGAAAGCAATATTTCCCTATTTTTTCTTTACTTCTGCAAAAATTCTGAATATGATTTTAGAATGGCTGTGTTCCCTAAGGGTGCCAGAATGCAACAGAGTACTTTATGGCTTATGTTTATTTTTTCTTTCCTTATGATAAATCATAGAATTACATTACTGAATTCACTAGCAAATTTGTCTAAATATAAAATATAAAGTGCGCTTTTGTCAACATTAAACCAATATATTATTGTCAGTAATATGCATTAATATTGCTGTGCACTTATGCAATTAGAATGAGTCAAGGTACTTTATACATATTAACTATGTACTATAAAGGTTTTATGCTATAACTATTTTATTTCAATAGAGGCCAAGCTCAATAAAAAATACATTACATGAATTTCTAAGGGAAGACCAAGTTGATTTATTATTATTATTATTATTTTTGAGACCGAGTCTCACTCTCATTCAGACTGGTGTGCAGTATCCCCATCATGGTCCACCACAGCCTCAGACTCTTGGGCTCAAGTGGTCCTTCCACCTTAGCTTCTAAAGTAGATAGGACTACAAGCCCATACCACCACATTTGGCTAAGTTTAGGAATTATTTGTAGAGATGAAGTATCACTATGTTGCTCAGGCTGATCTTGAACTCTTGGTCTGGGGTCCTCCCATCTCAGCCTCCCAAAGCACTAGGAATACAGGTGTGAGTCCCTGCTCCTGGTCTGGTTTTTGATTTGGAAATTAAACTGGTCTAGAATTTTTAGGGGTAGTCATTCTTGCTTTTTTAAGATACATATTTTTGAGTTTTCGAAACACATTGTTATGTTAAATTAATTTATAGATTTGGCATTATTTTAGAAGTGCTTAAAAAATCAGACCACATTTGCACACAAATTAATTTACAAGAATGTATGCTCCATAAATGTGGAGTGTATACATTTAAATCAAACCTTCGACCCTGGACTTAAACTGTCTGTTACAGTTTTCTCCTCCTTAAAATGGTATTAATCAAATATACACATAATATTTTTGTGAAGATTAATTTATATATTAGTCTATTCTCATGCTGCTAATAAAGACATACCCAAGATGTGCCAATTTACAAATGAAAGAGGCTTAATTAGACTTAAAGTTCCATGTGACTGCGGAGGCCTCACAATCATGGCATAAGGCAAGGAGAAGCAAGTCACATCTTACATGGAAGGTGCTAGGGTCAAAAAACAGAGCTTGTTCAGGGAAACTTCTCCTTATAAAACCATCAGATCTTGTAAGACTTATTCACTATTAAAAGAACAGGATGTGTAAGACCTGCCTCCATGATTCAATTACTTCCCACTGGGTCCCTCCTACAACATGTGGGAATTCAAGATGAGATTTGGGTGGGGACACAGACAAACTGTATCATTCCATCCCTGGCCCCTCCCAAATCCCATGTCCTTACATTTTAAAACCAATCATGCCTTCCCAGAAGTCCCCCAAAAGTCTTAACTCATTTCAGCATTAACTCAAAAGTCTATAGTCCAAAGTCTCACATGAGACAAGGGAAGTACCTTTTGCCTATGAGCTTGTAAAACCAAAATCAAGTTGGTTACTTCCTATATACGATGAGGGTACAGACATTGGGTAAATAGAGTAATTCCAAATGGGAGAAATTGACCAAAACAAAGGGACTACAGCCCCCCCCAACCGCCCCCGCAAGTCTGAATTCCAACAGGGTAGTCGAATCTTATAGATCGAAATGATCCCCATTGACTCCATGTCTCACATCCAGGTCATTCTGATACAAGAGGTAGGTTCCCATGGTCTTGGGCAAATCCACTTCTGTGGCTTTTCAGGGTACAGCCTCCCTCCTGGCTGCCTTCACAGGCTGCCCTTGAGTGTCTGTGGAGTTTCCAGGTGCACAGTGCAAGCTGTCAGTATATCTACAATTCTGGGGTCTAGAGGGCAATGGCCCTCTTCTCACAGTGCCACTAGGTGGTGTCCCAGTTGGGACTCTGTGTGGGGGCTCCAACCCCACATTTCCCTTCTGCACTGCCCTAGCAGAGATTCTCCATGAGGGCTCCACCCCTGCAACAAACTTTTGTCTGGTCATCTAGACATTTCCATACATCTTCTGAAATCTAGGCAGGTGGTCCCAGACCTCAATTCTTGACTTCTATGCACCCACAGGCTCAACAACACGTGGAAGCTGCCAAGGCTTTGGGTTTCCAACCTCTGAAGCAACAGCCTAAACTGTACCATGATCCCTTTTAGTCACAGGTGGAGTGGCTGGGACACAGGGCACCAAGTTCCTAGACTGCACACAGCACAGGGACTCTGGGCCTGGCTAACAAAATCATTTTCTCTTAGGCTTCTGGGCCTGTGATGGAAGGGGCTGCCATGAAGACCTCTGACATGCCCATTTTCCCCATTGTCTTGGGGATTAACATTTGGATGCTTCTTATGCAAATTTCTGCAGCAGCTGGCTTCAATTTCTTCTCAGAAAATGTGATTTTTTTTTTCCACCACATTGTCAGGCTGCAAATATTCTGAACTTTTATCCTCTGCTTCCCTTATAAAACTGAATAATTTTAACAGCTCCCAAGTCACCTCTTGAAGGCCTTGCTGCTTAGAAATTTTTTCCTCCAGATACCCTAAATCATCTCTCTCAAGTTCAAAGTTCCACAAATCTCTAGGGCAGGGGCAAAAGGCTGCCAGTCTCTTTGCTAAAACACAACAAGAGCCGTCTTTGCTCCAGTTCCCAAGAAGTTCCTCATCTCCATCTGAGGCCACCTCAGCCTGGACCTTTGTTTTCAGGCTGCTTATAAAGGCATACTCAAGACTTGGCAATTTATGTAATAAAGAGGTTTAATTGGACTTACACTTTCACGTGGCTGAGGAGCCTCATAATCATGTCAGAAGGCAAGGAGGAGTAGGTCACATCTTATGTGCAAGGTGGTAGGCAAAAAAAAAAAAAAAAAAAAGAGAGAGCTTATGCAAGGAAATTCCTTTATAGAACAATCAGATCTCATGAGACTTATTCACTATCACAATAACAACATATAGTCCGGGCACGGTGGCTCACGCCTGTAATCCCAGCACTTTGGGAGGCCGAGGCGGGTGGATCACAAGGTCAGAAGATCGAGACCGTTCTGGCTAACATGGTGAAACCCCGTCTCTACTAAAAATACAAAAAATTAGCCAGGCGTGGTGGCAGACACCTGTAGTCCCAGCTACTCAGGAGACTGAGGCAGGAGAATGGCGCGAACCTGGGAGGCGGGGCTTGCAGTGCACTGAACTCTAGCCTGGGTACAGAGTGAGACTCCGTCTCAAAAAAAAAAAAGAAAAAAAAAAAAAAAAGACTCAGTAACAAAATAACAGCACAGGAAAAACCTGCGTCCATGATTCAATTACCTCTCACCAGGTCCCTCTCACAACATGTGGGATTCAAGATGAGATTTGGGTGGGGACACAGACAAACCATACCAATTTAGTTTCCAAAAAAAAGTGTTTACCCAGTACTTAGTATATAGTGCGCTTTTAAAAAAGTTGTTAATCTTAAAATCAGGAAGAGTTTACGGCATGTAATTTTTATTTAGTATTTATTTGCTGAGAAACATTTAGGCTCGTGCAAAAGTAATTGCAGATTTGGATCCTGAATTTTACATCATTATCACTAGGCTGAGGCAAATCTTTGTTAATCAAAACAGGAAATATTATAATCAACACATTTTTTGCCAGTGAGAAATAAATTTGTTTAATCCTGTAGCATAAAATTCATGCTTTGGGATTCAACAAACCTTTGGAAAGCATTTTCTGCATCATGCTGGTTGTGGAAGTGTTTTCCCTGCAAAAAGTTGAGATGCTTGAAGAAGTGGTAGCTGGTTCGTGAGCAGTCAGGTGAATATGGCAGATAAGGCAAAACTTCTTAGCTCTATTCATTCAACTTTTGAAGTATTGGTTGTGCAAAGTGCAGTCAGGCATTGTTGTGTAGAAGACTTAGGCCCCTTCTGTTGACCCGGACTTGCAGTTTGCGAAGCGTATCATCAATTTGCTGAGCGTACTTCTCAGATGGTTTCACCAGGATTCAGAAAGCTGTAGTGCACCAGACCAGCAACAGACCACCAAACAGTGACCATGTCCTTTTTATTCAGCACAAGTTTGGCTTTGGGAAGTGCGTTAGAGTTTCTTCTGAGTCCAACTATTAGCCTGGTCATTGTTGGTTGTCATATAAAGTCCACTTTTCATCGTGCATCACAATTTGATCAAGAAATGGTTCATTGTTGTCGTATAGAATAAGAGAAGATGACACTGCAAAATGATATTTTTTCTTTTCTTTATTTTTTTTTTTTTACTCAGTTCATTAGGCACCCATTTATCAAGCTTTTTCACCTGTCCAATTTACTTCAAATGCCAAATGACCATAGAATGATCGACATTTATTTCTTAGGCAACTTTGTATAGTTGTAAGAGGATCAGCTTTGATTACTGCTCTCAATTTGTCCTTGTTAACTTCCAACGACTGGCCACAATGTTCCTCATCTTCAAGGCTCTTGTCTCCTTTGCAAAACTTCCTGAAGCACCACTGCGCTGTAGGTTCCTTAGTAGTTCCTGGGCCAAATGTGATATTGATGTTGTGAGGTGTCTCTGCTGCTTTACAACTGATTTTAAACTCCAATAAGAAAATCACTCAAACTTGTTTTTTGTTTGACATTATTTCCTTAGTCTAAAGTGAACATGAAGTCAACAGTAAGTAATAGTAATAAGTCATTAGCAAAAATCCATGAAGCAAGAAATGCACATTAAAATGATGTATGACATAATCACATTTATTTAAGAACGTATTCCAACATCAAATGGCAAATTCCAATAGAAAAACCATAATTACTACTAATAAACAAAATACCATTATATTAGATTTTTATCTATTTCAGAAATATCAAATCAGAAATATTCTATAGCATAAATGGTTAATAGAGTCTAATTATATCTGCTGAACTTACATTTCCTGATGAATTCAAATTTATTATTCTGTTTTAATGTTTTTATTAGGAATATCTATGTGTATATATATGCATAATCAAACACTTTTCTTGTAGATTGAATGACTGGCCCTGACTGCTCACCTGTCCTTGCATCCGTGTCTTTGCTATGGCCTCATAATGGATGTGTTTTCACCAACCCCCTGACATAGGGCTTGGTCATATGACTTTCTTTGGAGATGGCATATGGGCAAAGCAAAAGGAGGCGTCAACTCTTACGTGTTTCAGCTTTCCAAGAAGAAACGCAACCTGTGCAGCTTGCTGATCTAAGGAGTAAGACAGGCATGTGAAGCAGAGCTGCCCCAGCTGCCCACTAATCCAGAACATACAGTAGAACACACCAGTCTGCACAGCCAAAATGTCCCCTGGGTAAGGCCTGTCCTAACTGAGCCCTGCTGAGGCCATACATTCATTAGAATAAATTATTTTTTTAAATCCATCAAGTTTTGAGGAGGTTTCTTACTTGGTATTGATAACAATGTTTTCTAAATCTTACGTTCATAGGATAAACATGATGAAATTGTAGTTAATAAAGCACATTTTCTTTTCATACCTTCAAATGTCTGGCAAAAAATGTTAAAGGTGAAATAAATTGATTACAAAAAAAGGATGTGTCACAAAAATCAATGCACACTTAGAAAATTAAGTACTTTGTAGTTTAAAATAGATTTATTTCTCACAATTAAGTTGTATTTTTTTCTAACCAACATTTAACAGATAAGAACTTTTAGACCATCTTTATATATTAAATATCTAGATAGAATTATTATCATCTTCATTGGAACATGAGCTCCTTTAAAATATACTGAAAGCTTAGGAACTCACAGAGACATCTCTCAGAGTATCAAGCAGAAAATGCAGAACTTGAATAAGTTAAATAAAGATAAGCTTCACCGGGGAAAGTACTGCATGTATTTGATGCTCAGATGCTGCTTCTTTACAAAGAGGATGAAAACAAATTATCTACCTTATCTTCTTTTTTAAATCTGAGAAGTTGGAAAGGATCTACTCTGTGGTCCACTTCTCTTCTGAACCTGAAAGAAGAAAGAACTTTTCTTAATAACTGAAATAGATAAGGGTTGATACAAAAGCTAAATCTAGAATGTTACAAGTGTGTAGGATTCTTGCAGTCATTTTTCTGCATCTACATTTACATTCTTACATTCTTAGGTGGTAAAAAGGAAGCATGAATGGCCACTGTCAGTTCATAAACTTGGACTTGAATGTTTACCCTGTGGATCTCAAAGGATTTTTGTGAGAATCAAAGATCATGTATGTAATTTTTTTGAAATCTATTTAACTGAAAGAAGAAGAATTATGCAATTGGACATTTATCATATTTTCATCAAAATACAAAAGTCATGTTATTTTGAAAATAATTTCAGGTCTAAAATACCAATGTAATGTTTATAGCCACCTTCATCAAAACAATTTATTGAACTATTTTACCTTAATGCATAACATGTAACGCATATGCCTGATAAGATTGTGATTGCTAGGAAGAGCTTTATATTTTCTCGA